>NW_023330625.1:0-82345 GCF_011100685.1 Canis lupus familiaris | reverse complement strand
CACTGAGGGTGAGGGCGGGGGGAGTGAGAGACGAAGGGAGTGGTGGGCGCTGGGGAGACGGGGTTTTGGTGGAAATGGGGTGACGGGTTAGGGAGGAGAGGCACGTGTTTAGGTATTTAGGAGGGGCAATTGTGCGAGCACTGGGTGTGTGTGGTGTGTACATGATGATCCACTAAATCCCACACCTGAAATAATAATACTCTGTATGTTAACTAACTGGAATTTAAATTAAAACGTGGAAGAAGAAAATAAAAGAAGTAGAAATACCATACAATCCAGTAATTCCAGTAAATCCACTACGGGGTATTGAACCAAAGAAAATGAGAACACTATTTCAAAAAGACAGATACACCTATGTTCATCACAACATTATTTACAACAGCCAAGATATGGGAGCCACCTAAGTGTCCATTGATAGACGAGTGGATAAAGAAATGTCATAAATATATATTATTCCATTATATTACTCAGCTCCTAAAAAGAAAGGAGATCTTGGCATTTGTGACAACCGGATGAACCTAGAGGATATGATGCTAAGTGAAATAAGTCAGACAGAGAAAGGCAAATACAATATTATTTCACTTATATGTGGGATCCAAAAAACAAAGCAAATGAACAAACAAAACAGAATCAGACTGGTCAATGTAAAGAACAACCTGGTGGTTGCCAGAGGGGAAGGGGTGGGAGAGGGGCATAATAGTTGAAGGGGACTAAGAGGTACAAACTTCCGGTATAAGATTAATAAGTCGGGGAGATGAAAAGTATGACATAGAAAATATAGTCAGTAATATAGTATAACCTTGTACAGTGATAAATGATAACTACACTCATCATGGTGAGCACTGTGTAATGTATAGAATGGCCAAGTCACTCTTTTGTGTGCCTAATATATTTTATATCAAATAAACTTCAACAAGATACAAAGCGCAAGATAGGCCAATGGATTTAGTGTAACAATATATGAAAATTTCAACACACTGGAAGGGATGAGCACTGGGTGATATGCTATATGTTGGCAAATTGAACTCCAATTAAAAAATAAACAAAGTTTCAGATTCCACCTTGCAGCTAATGTTAAAGAAATGTGTGGGAAATATCAGAAAGGGAGACAGAACGTAAAGACTCCTAACTCTGGGAAACGAACTAGGGGTGGTAGAAGGGGAGGAGGGCGGGGGGTGGGGGTGAATGGGTGACGGGCACTGGGGGTTATTCTGTATGTTAGTAAATTGAACACCGATAAAAAATAAATTAAAAAAAATAATAAAAAAGTAAAAAGAGGGGACCTCAGCCCCCCCAAAAAGAAATTACCCTTTGTTGAATTTTATATAGTTCCAAATTAAAAAGTCCACAATTATCTCAAAACGCTCAACCACTTCTCCTAGAATTAATGGACATCTCTAGAGAAAAGTGACCACAATACCAAGTTTTTTTTACCCAGATATAACTTCTCTTTGAAAATTTGGCCTGAAAATGTTTACTGTCTTTTATTTATTTATTTTTTTGTAGAACTTTATTTTTTCTATTGTAAAACTTTTTTTTGTTTCTCATCCTGAAATTTATTATTTATTATTTATTTTTTTTATTGGAGTTCAATTTGCCAACATATAGCATAACACCCACTGCTCATCCCATCAAGTGCCCCCCTCAGTGCCCATCACCCAGTCACCCCCATCCCCTGCCCACCTCCCTTTCTACCACCCCTTGTTCGTTTCCCAGAGTTAGGAGTCTCTCATTTCTGTCTCCCTTTCCGATATTTCCCACTCATTTTTATCCTCTCCCCTTTATTCCCTTTCATTTTTTATATTCCCCAAATGAATGAGACCATATAATGATTGTCCTTCTCCGATTGACTTATTTCACTCAGCATAATACCCTCCAGTTCCATCCACGTCGAAGCAAATGGTGGGTATTTGTCGTTTCCAATAGCTGAGTAATACTCCATTGTATATATAGACCACATCTTATTTATCCATTCATCTTTTGATGGACACCGAGGCTCCTTCCACAGTTTGGCTATTGTGGACACTGCTGCTATAAACATCGGGGTGCAGGTGTCCCAGCGTTTGGCTGCATCTGTTTACTGTCTTTTAAATTGTCTTTAAATTCAATTTTAAAAAATGTAAGGCTATTAAAATACCTCTCCCTTTTCCAATGATATGTCTGTATAAGGCCCAATTTTCCTCATGTATATCGACCAAAATAACACATCTCAAACATTTAAATGCAGAAACAGTTAATAGAGTTCAGTTGTCCTCTATGAAGCCTCTTTAATATAAGAGATTTGCAAAAATGTAAAATAATACCACTCTTCTCTAAACTTTTTGGTTTTGAATTTTTCAGAAATTTTTTATCCTTACATAGTTATTTTGATTAAATTAATAAGTAAAAACTTCAAAAGTGTCTTCATCTCAAGTCTGAATACACTAAATATTGATGGACATAATACATAACCCCAAAGGTACCTCTTCAATAATCCTTAAGAGTCTAAAAAGGTCATGAGATCAAAGTGTTTGAGGTCCACTGAACTATATATATATATGGGGTCACTTTGCTGGTTTCCTTGGGAGAAAATCTTTATGGATAGGAGACAAGTAAAACTGCAACAAGAGAAATAAATGGTGTAGTTACATGTCCAGAATTTGGGAATCTGGAGGCTTCATTTCTATTCTGGGCCCGACAATTTGACCATGAATAGATCACTTGGCCACTGTGTAACTCTATTTCTTTCTTCATGACTTGACACTCATTGTAACTGCTCACAGCTCAGCCTATTCAGAGGACAGAAGCAGAGGCACACTGGCAGTACTATGGAGCATTTCTCTGACTTGGCCTTCTCAATATTTTCAGGACTTTCAGGTCTCATCAAATCTGTCACCACTGTTTCTAACAGCACTCGATTTATTTCTTGGAGCAAGTTTACAGAGAACACTACAGAGCAGAGTCTAGGTCCGCTTCCTTTAGTTGCCCTGTACACATATTCTGATCAGTGCATGAACAGAATCATTGGGCTATTAAGTTTCCATTTTCCAGGCTCTACTACCTCTTCCACTCTAGAGGTCCCAGGAGACTTCCAGGAATTTCTTGTCAGCCTAGTATGATGGAAGGAACTCTATCTTGGGCAGCATGCATCCTAGTTCTAGTCTTAGCTCTGCTAATGGCCAGCCCAATAACTACTGGAAAGTTGCTCAAACTTGATACTGGAAAGGGATATGTAAAAGCATCTAAGCCAGTGACCTATGCCCAGACCCTGTGAAAAAAACTCTTTACAACAGGTCAAACCCACTTGAAGAGAAGGAGGTTAAGGATTTGGATTTCACTGCCAATCCCCTCAAGCCTCCAGGTGTGGCTCCCTGACTTTCTGCTCTCAACTGTCTGGGACCAAAAGGTAATCCCTTAACCAGGCTTTGGAGTTGGGCTTTTAGGGTATCAGGAAGGGTACAGAATTCTGACAACTAAAATCTAGCAGGAGGCCAAGGGGAAGCATAAATTCAGAATGAAAAGTAGAACCATAGCCACAAAGGTGTCAGGTTGACATTGGGATACAGACAACATTTACTGCTTTGGACACCAAGTAAAAGAGGAACTGACTTATGCGTGTGATTCATAAAGAACTTATTCAAAAGGTAATTTTCAAAAATATACATGTGGAATTTGAATTCTATGTATTCAACTTGATAAGAATAAGTCTGAGGATGCCTGGATGGCTCTGCCTTTGGCTCAGGTCATGATGGTGGGTCTGGGATCAAGCCCTGCATTGGGCTCCTGCAGGGGGCCTTCTTCTCCCTCTGCCTGTGTCTCTGACTCTCTGTGTGTGTCTCTCATGAATAAATAAAATCTTTTTTAAATAATGAATTTGGAATACAAGAGAAAGTTGCTAGACCTATTTCACTATTACTTAGATAGGAAAAAACAACAACAATAACAAACTGTATTATAATCCGCAACCTCTAATTTGCTACCCTAATATTGACAAAATTTTGAAACTTTACCATGTACCAAGTTTCCATGCTACCAACATATATATAAATGTTACGTAACTTCAAAACATTTGAAAAGCCATAGACTAGATGGCCCCAAATAACCTTCCAAATCCATGGCTTCCCCAACCCCCTCATTTCAGAGTCCTCAGTGTTCTTTACTGAACTTTTCCACATTGCACAATTCTCTACCCATTGTTAATATCACTTCATCTGTCCCAGCCTAAACATTTTGAAATGTCAAGTGGCAGTCACTGTAGGACTTTTTTTTTTTCTTCCACTGTAGGATTTTTATAGGGAACAAAAGTACACACACATAATGGGTCAGACCATCATGCCCTGAAAAATCTCAACTGTATTTTTCTTTATTTGTTTATTTAGATTCAATTAGCCAACATACAGTACATAATTATTCAGATATAGAGCTCAATAATTCATCAGTTGCATATCATACCCACTGCCTCATCACTCCTTACTGTATTTTATTTAAAGTTTCAAATAATACTTTTAACTCAATATTTAAATTTAAGCCCATATTTGAATTTAAACCCCAACAAGTGTTACTCATCAATTCATGCTAACTTACAGGGAGAGAGAGAGAGAGAGAGATTTGCAATAGTGTCCTATCCACACGCCATGCAACACAATCCTAGGCAAAGAGGAGGACCCCAACATTTCTTACGATGACATCTCAGGGTGAGAAGGAATGTTAGAAGTTACTCTGAAGTAATCCTCACATCCAGTGGTCCCACTGAGCATCTCCATTCATTCACAGACTCTGTCTCCAGTATTAACATTCTAGTGCTTTAAAAAGGCCAAGGATTCAATAAAGGAATTATAATATTCATAGGGCTTTTTTGTGTTATGAATTTTCTGATGATGCATAGGGATGCCCACTGGGTGAAGGCTTTTTTACATTCCTTGCATTTATAGTTTCTCTCCAGTGTGCACTCTTAGATATTTTATAAGGTGTGAGCTCTAGCTGAAGGCTTTCTCACATTCTTTACATTTGTGGGGTTTCCCTCTAGTGTGAATTCCCTGGTGTCCAATAAGGCATGTATTTCTAACTAAAAGCTTTTCTACATTTTGTGCATTTATAGGGCTTCTCCCCTGTGCATGTTCTTTGATGCTGAATAAGCTCTGAGGGGCCACTAAAGGCTTTTCCACATTCATCACATCTATAGGGTTTCTCTCCAGTGTGAGAAAAAGAGGTGTCTAGAAAAGAACAAGGTATCAGTGAAGGCTTTCCCACATTCACTGCATTTATAGAGTCTCTTTCCAGTGTGTATCCTGTGATGCTGCGTTAGGTATGTGCTGTGGCTGAGGGCCTTCCCACACTCATTGCACTTGTAGGGCTTCTCCCCTCTGTGGAAGCGTGTGTGGCGAATCAGGAGTGTGCTTTTGTCGAAGGCCTTCCCACATTCACTGCATTGATAGGGATTTTTTCCTATGTGGATTCTCTGGTGGTCAATGATGAGCTCTGGCTGAAAGCTTTGTCACATTCACTACATTTAAAGGGTTTGTCTCCTACATGATATCTTTGATGCTTTGTAAGAGATGAGCTCTGGATGAAGGCTTTTCCATATTCCTTACAAATATATAGTTTTTCTCCAGTGTGAATGCCCTGATGCCCAATGAAGGTGGGATGGTCACAGAAGGACTTTCCCCATTCACTACATTGCCACAGCTTCTTTGCTGCACAGAAGCCTGCTGAATAACCAGGTTGAAATTTGGTGTCAGTCTCCCTACATGTGTACAAGATGTAGGGAGATATTTTTCTCCTGTAGGAACTCCCTATTGTCAAACAAGAACTGACTATAGACTGAAGCGTCCCTCGAAAGCACTGCATTTATAGGTAGTGATCTCCCTGAAATTGTTCTTTGTCAGTATGACTCCTTGTCCTGAATGTCTCTGTAAGTGATCCTCCCATCCCCAAATTTCATGTACCAGAGTCCCAGGTACTGTTTCCTGTTAGTCTTTCTATGGTTGTTCCCTAGAATGAATCTTCTTCAAAAATGTCCCGCTGGGAAGTTGATCCCTTAGTCTCAGGTCTGGTTTCTCAATCTGAAAGCAATACAAAAGTGGCAGTTGGGCCAGGGACATGCAATGAAAAACAGTACCTGTAAGGCATACATGCTGCCAACAATTTTCAGAGTCATCTCTGTAGTTTATTTTTTTTACATTTTTTAAATTTAAATTCAATATGCCAACAGATAGTATAACACCCCGTGCTCATCCCATCAAGTGCCCTCTTCATTGCCTGTCACCCAGTTACCCCATCCCACCACCTACCTTCCCTTCCACAACCCTTTGTTTGTTTCCCAGAGTTAGCAGTCTCTCATGGTTTGTTCCCCTCTCTAATTTTTCCCACTCAGTTCCCCTCCTTTCTCTTATAATCTCTTTCACTTTTTCTTATATTTCACGTATGAGTGAAATCATATGATGATTATCCTTCTCCAATTGACTTATTTCACTCAGCATAATGCCCTCCAGTTCCATCCATGTCAAAGCAACGTCTCTGTAATTTCAAATGGGGATTAGAATAGAGAGGTGGACAAGCACGCAGATAAACAGATAATACAAGTGGCACATAAGAAAATCAGAGAGGGGGACAAAACATGAGCGACTTCTAACTCTAGGAAAAGAACAAGGGGTAGTTGAAGGGGGGGTGGGTGGGGGGATGGGGTGACTGGGTGACGGGCACTGAGGGGGGCACTGGATGGGATGAGCACTGGGTGTTGTACTGTATGTTGGCAAATCGAACTCCAATAAAAATAAATACAAAAAAAAAAAAAAGAAATGAATTCCAAGGAGAGTACTATGGTCTGAATGTTTGTATCCCCACAAAATTCATATGTTGAAACTTAATCCCCAAAGTGATGGTACGAGGAGGTGCGGCTTTTAGGAAGTAATTAGGTCATGAAGATAAAGCTCCTATGAATGGGATTAGTGGCCTTTATTAAAGACAGACCAAGAACTCCCTTATCCCTTCTGCCGTGTGACATGGAGAAAAGATGAACCAAAAAGATGGCCCTCATCAGAACCCGAGTCCACTGGTGCCTTGATCTTGGACTTTCAACCTCTAGAACAATGAGAAATAAATGTCTGTTGTTTATAATTCACCAAGTCTGTGGTATTTTTTTTTTGTAGCAGCCCAAAGTGACTAAAACAGACAGCTGCACTAGGCTATAGGGTCACTTGGAAAGAAAGCCATGAGAAAGTCTGTAAGAAGAATTGGAGATAATGAGTAACAGCAGAAGATGATCCCAGAACTTGGCCTGGGAGGACAGGGAGATATGACTGTGCAGGGCTGAGTCTTTTTCTGTATTCTTCTCTATTTTCTTCAGTCATCTAACTAATAGCCTCTTGGTGATTCCCTTCTCTCCAGTCTCTCCTGATTTATCACAATCAATCTTGCATATTGTCAGGCAGAAAACTAAGAACTTAGGGATAAAGGTAGTATTTTCCTCTCTTATTCTAGTGCATACTAGAAACAGAGCATATAGGAGCATACAGGAAACAGATGCTGTGAATTTGCTGGTTAAAATTTTGGAACATGCTTTATAATACTACAATAGACATCTCTTGGCAAAGGACAAAGAGCTTATCTGTAAATGACTTTTAGAACATGTTAATTTTATAGGAGATTCATCAAACTGATAAGGAGTTCTAAACACAGAGAGCAAATTGATGGTTGCCAGAGGGAAAAGGGGTGAGGAGTTGCATAAAATGGGTGAAAGGAAGTGGGAGACACAGGCTTTCAGTAATGGAATGAATAAGTCACAAGAATGAAAGGCATAGCATAGGGAGTATAATCAATGATATTGTAATAGTGATGTATGAAGACAGATGGGCTATGTTTCTGGTGAACAAAGCATAATGTATGAACTTGTCAGATCACTAGGTTATACGCCTGAAGCTAATGTAACAATGTGTGTAAAATGTACTCAAATAATAAAATTGAATTAGGAAAAGATTAGAGAAGAAAAAAAAACTGCTGGTAAAACTAAATACCAAAGTGGCCAAGATGCATGACTTGGAAAAATACTGTCTAGTCATTTTCAAGTGACAAGGTAAGACTAGTAGTGCAAGATCTATCTTAAGTCTTCAGCTGTCTATATATAATACACAAAATAGCGGGCACAAAGTTCACATGAACAATTTCAGTATAATTAAACTGAAATTGAAAATAACAAACTGAGGCGGGGAAAGATGGCGGAAGAATAGGGTCCCCAAGTCACCTGTCCCCACCAACTTACCTAGATAACTTTCAAATCATCCTGAATACCTACAAATTCAACCTGATATTTAAAGAGACAACAGCTAGAATACTAGAGTGAGAAGAGTTTGCGCTTTTATCAATGTAGGAAGACCGGAAAAAATAAGAAATAAAAAAGCACCCAAGGGGGAGGGGTCCCCACAAGGAACCGGGCTAAGGCCCGGCAGCAAGTACCACCAGGACAGGAAAGCCCCTTCCCAGAGAAGCAGAAGCTTTTTTTTAATGTTAAGCAAAACGTATATTAATACTAATAAATATTAACATCACATACATTTTTCCTTGTAAAATGTGTAGAACAGAAGATGAAATCCATCCACATGACAGCACACACCATCATACTAGGTTATAGGAAATATTACATATATACGTATATTTTTTTCTTTTAAGATTTAATTTTTCAGTAATCTCTACACCCAGGTGGGGCTCAAACCTACAAGCCAAAGATCCAGAATCCCACCCTCTAGTGACTGAGTCAGCCAGGGCCCCAATAGATGGATGTTTTCTTTTTTAAAATTTATTATTTTATTGGTGTTCAATTTGAAAACATATATATAAACATATATAAACATATATTGGTGTTCAATTTGAAAACACCCAGTGCTCATCCCATCAAGTGCCCCCCTCAGTGCAGGTCACCCAGTCACCCCCATTCCACACCCAACTCCCTTTCTACCACCACTTGTTCGTTTCCCAGAGTTAGGAGTCTCTCTTGTTTTGTCTCCTTTTCTGATATTTCCCACTCGATTTTTCTCCTTTCCCCTTTATTCCATTCCACTATTTTTTAGATTCCCCAAATGAATGAAACCATATAATGTTTGTCCTGCTCCGATTGACTTATTTCACTCAGCATAATACCCTCCAGTTCCATCCATGTCGAAGCAAATGGTGGGTATTCGTCATTTCTAATGGCTGAGGAATATTCCATTGTATACATAGACCACATCTTCTTTTTTTTTTTTATAAGACTTTTTTTTTTATTTATGATAGTCACAGAGAGAGAGAGAGAGGCAGAGACATAGGCAGAGGGAGAAGCAGGCTCCATGCACCGGGAGCCTGATGTGGGATTCGATCCCGGGTTTCCAGGATCGCGCCCTGGGCCAAAGGCAGGCGCCAAACTGCTGTGCCACCCAGGGATCCCTAGACCACATCTTCTTTATCCATTCATCGTTCAAAGGACACCGAGGCTCCTTCCACAGTTTGGCTATCGTGGCCATTGCTGCTATAAACATCGGGGTGCAGGTGTCCTGGCGTTTCATTGCATTTGTATCTTTGGGGTAAATCCCCAACAGTGCAATTGCTGGGTCGTAGGGCAGGTCTATTTTTAACTCTTTGAGGAACCTCCACACGGTTTTCCAGAGTGGCTGCACCAGTTCACATTCCCACCAACAGTGCAAGAGGGTTCCCTTTTCTCCGCATCCTCTCCAACATTTGTGGTTTCCTGCCTTGTTAATGTTCCCCATTCTCACTGGTGTGAGGTGGTATCTCATTGTGGTTTTGATTTGTATTTCCCTGATGGCCAGTGATGCGGAGCATTTTCTCATGTGCTTGTTGGCCATGTCTATGTCTTCCTCTGTGAGATTTCTGTTCATGTCTTTTGCCCACTTCATGATTGGATTGTTTGTTTCTTTGCTGTTGAGTTTAATAAGTTCTTTATAGATCTTGGATACTAGCCCTTTATCTGATACATCATTTGCAAATATCTTCTCCCATTCTGTAGGTTGTCTTTTAGTTTTGTTGAGTTTCTGTTGCTGTGCAGAAGCTCATGTTCTTCTCATTTAGGACCCTTTCTGGCCTGCCAGGTCTCTGTGGAGAGGTCTGTTGTTAATCTAATATTTCTCCCCATAAAAGTTATAGATTTCTTGTCTCTTGCTGCTTTAAGGATCTTCTCTTTATCTTTGGAATTTGCAAGCTTCACTATTAAATGTCGAGGTGTTCAAAGGCTTTATTGATTTTAGAGGAGGATCTATTTCCTGGATCTGAATGCCTGTTTCCCTTCCCAGATTAGGAAAGTTTTCAGCTATGATTTGTTCGAATACACTTTCTGGTCATCTGTCCCTTTCGGCGCCCTTGGGAACCCCAATTAAACATAGATTTTTCTTCCTGAGGCTGTCATTTATTTCCCTTAATCTATCCTCATCTTTTGTTTTTCACATTTTTCCTCAGTTTCCCTCTTTGCCATCAACTTGTCACCTATGTCACTCAATCGTTCTTCTACCTCGTTGACCCTCGTCGTTAGGACCTCTAGTTTGGATTGCATCTCATTTAATTGATTTTTAATTTCAGCCTGATTAGATCTAAATTCTGCAGTCATGAAGTCTCTTGAGTCCTTTATGCTTTTTTCTAGAGCTACCGGTAGCTTTAAAATTGTGCTTCTGTATTGGCTGACATGGAATTGTAATCCCAATTTTTTTTTATTGGTGTTCAATTTACTAACATACAGAATAACCCCCAGTGCCCGTCACCCATTCACTCCCACCCCCCGCCCTCCTCCCCTTCCAACACCCCTAGTTCGTTTGCCAGAGTTAGCCCAATTTTGTAACTGTTAGAGAGAGGACTGTTTCTGATTATTTCTTTTGAGGTTTTTCCTTCTAGTCTTTTGCTCAGTGCTGAGTTGCCAAAACAAGTTATATTGGGAAAAGGAAAAAAAGAGAGAAAAGAAAGAAGAAAAGAATAAGAAAAAAAAAAAGGAAGAAGAAAAAGAGAGGAAAAGAAAGAAAAAAAACAAAAGGGGCGGGGAGCAAACAAAACAAAAAACAAGGGGGAGTATCCTCTGATTCTATATACTGTAAATCCCTCGACTTCCCCCTTTTCAGTGCTGCTTGGTCAATAAATTGCTTTTCCCCTGTCCGTCTAGCTGGTCTTCTGGGGGAGGGACCTGTTGTGCTGATTATCAGTTGTGAGCACCTGAGGGAGCTGCTCAGCCCCCTGCCTGGTGAACGGCTCAGTGGGAGTTGTTCCCTCCTGTTTATCCTGTGAGGCCACTGTGAGGCTCAGTGGGGGTTGTTTATACTGTGAGGCCCCAGGAGGAAAAACAGTGGCTACAGCCAGCTCCCAAGCCCTGGAGTCAGCTCCCGCAGTAACTACAGAGCTCTCAGTCTACAGGGGCCTGGATGCTCCAGGGGCGGGGGGCACTGATCTGCACAGTTCGGGACCGCCTGGCAGTAGCAGCATCCTTGCTGCCCTGTGCCCTCCTGGCCTCTGCTTGTCCGGGGGGGGGGGTGCGGAGTGCTGGATCCTGGGCTGTGTCCCCTGATTCCCTGAGCTCCGGGGCCTGCGCCGCTGCAATCGTGCTCCCAGGTCCGTGCAGCTCCCTCCCCGGGAGCCTCTGCCTGAGCCCCTCTGGGCTGCTCCCGGGGCGCGCAGCCCCCTCCGTGCAGAGCCTCTGCCTGAGCCCCTCTGGGCTGCTCCCGGGGCGCGCAGCCCCCTCCGTGCAGAGCCTCCGCTCGAGCCCCTCTGAGCTGCTCCTGGGTTCAGCCCTGCGGCACTGCAGCCCTTTAGGGAGCTCCGCCGCCACGGGGTGTGGAGCACTCCCCCGGGCGCAGGCGCTCTGTTAGTGACCCCGGGAGGCTGAGGGCATCCCCGCCCCCCACCATCCTGCTCCAACACCCAGCAAGCACCTTTCCGACTGGGAAGATTGGTGAAGCTCCTGCTTCTCCAGGGACGGGGCTTTCCTGTCCTGGGGACACTCGCCGCCGGGCCTTAGCCCAGCTCCTCGGGGACCCCCTCCCCTTGGATGCCTTTTGTTTCTTTATTTCTTTTTTTCTCCCATCTTCCTACCTTGATAGAAGCACGAACTCTTCCCACTGTAGCATTTCAGCTGATCGCTCTTTAAATCTCAGGCCGAATTCCTAGGTTTTCAGGATGATTTGAAAGTGATTGAGGTAATTTGGTGGAGACAGGTGACTTGGGGACCCAACCCTTTTGGCATCTTGTCCCACCTCCCGAGAAGCAGAAACTTCACCAATCTTCCCAGACGGAAATGTGCTCACAGGGAACTCGGGCAGGATCCCAGGAGGGGCGAGGATGCGGGCCAAGCTCCTAAGCGCCCAGCAGGGCTCCGGAGCAGCCCAAGAGGCGGCTCCGCGGGAGGGCCTGCGCAGCCCCAGGAGCACGAGTCCAGCGAAGCTGGTCGCTGAGCCCAGGGCGCCGGGGGACACAGCCCAGGATCCGGCGCTTCCACTGGGACAGACGGAGTCCGAGAGGGCAGCAAGGACGCTCCTGCTGCGGGGCGCCCAGAGCTGTACAGGTTCATGCCCTACACCCCCAGAGCATCGAGGCCCCTACAGACTGGGAGACTGCGGTAGTTACTGCTGGAGCTGACTCCAGGGCTGGAGAGCTGGCCTCCGCCAGTGTTGTTGTTCCTCTTGGTGTCACCTTGTACCTGGGACTGAGCAGGGCACCAGGGAACAGGGGCCTCACAGGGCCAACAGCTCCCACTGAGCCCGACACCTGTCGGGGAGCTGGGCAGCTCCACCAGGTACTCACATCTGAGAATCAGCACAGCAGGGCCCTCACCCAGAAGACCAGCTGGAAGGACAGGGGAAAAGCAAGTTCTTGACCAAGCAGTGCTGAAAAGTTCCAGGGAAAGTCTGGGGAAATACATATATAGAATCAGAGGATACACCTCCTTGCTTTTTGTTTTCTATTTGTCCCCACCCCTTATTTCTCTCTTTTTCTCCTTTTTCCAGTAAAACTTCTTTTTAGCCACTCTGCACTGAGCAAAATGACTAGAAGGAAGAACTCACCACAAAAGAAAGAATCAGAAACAGGCCTCTCTCCCACAGAGTTACAGAATTTGGATTACAATTCGATGTCAGAAAGCCAATTCAGAAGCACAATTATAAAGATACTGGCGGCTTTGGAAAAAAGCATAAAGGATTCAAGAGACTTCATGACTGCAGGATTTAGATCTAATCAGGCAGAAATTAAAAATCAATTAAATGAAATGCAATCCAAACTGAAGGTCCTAATGATGAGGGTTAATAAGGTAGAAGAACGAGTGAGTGAAATAGAAGACAAGTGGATGGAAAGGAAGGAAGCGGAGGAAAAAAGAGACAAACAAAAGATCATGAGGATAGGTTAAGGGAAATAGACAGCCTCAGAAAGAAAAATCTACATTTAACTGGGGTTCCGGAGTGAGCGAAAGGGACAGATGACCAGAAAGTGTATTTGAAATCATAGCTGAGAACTTCCCTACCTTGGGAAGGGAAACAGGCATTCAGATCCAGGACATAGAGAGATCTGCCCCTAAAATCAATAAAAACAGTTCAACATCTCAACATTTAATACTGAAACTTGCAAATTCCAAAGATAGAGAAGATCCCTAAAGCAGCAAGACACAAGAAATCCCTAACCCTTATGGGGAGGAGTATTAGGGTAACAGCAGACCTCTCCACAGAGACCTGGCAGGCCAGAAAGGGCTGGCAGGATATATTCAGGGTCCTAAATGAGAAGAACATGCAACCAAGAATACTTTATCCAGCAAGGCTCTCATTCATAGTAGAAGGAGAGATGAAGAGCTTCCAAGATAGGCAGAAATGGAAAGAATATGTGACCACCAAACCAGCTCTGCAAGACATACTAAGGGGGACTCTGTAATAGAGGATGTCCAAGGGAACAATCCACAAAAACAGGGACTGAATAGGTACCATGATGACACTAAATTCGTATCTTTCAATAGTAACTCTCAACGTGAATGGGTTTAATGACCCCATCAAAAGGCGCAGGGTTTCAGACTGGATACAAAAGCAGGACCCATCTATTTGCTGTCTACAAGAGACTCATTTTAGACACAAGGACACCTACAGCCTGAAAATAAGAGGTTTGAGAACCATTTACCGTTCAAGTGGTTCTCAAAAGAAAGTAGGGGTAGCCATCCTTATATCAGATAAATTAAAGTTTATCCCAAAGACTGTACTAAGAGATGAAGAGGGACACTATTTCATACTTAAAGGATCTATCCCGCAAGAGGACCTAACAATCATGAACACTTATGCCCCGAATGTGGGAGCTGCCAAGTATATCAATCAATTAATAACCAAAGTTGAGACATACTTAGATAACAATACACTTACCTGGAGATTGAATATGGTGAATTCTACAACTGATAGATCTTGTAAACACAACATCAACAAAGAAACAAGAGCATTAAATGACACAATGGACCAGATGGATTTTACATCCAAACGCAACTGAATACACATTCCTCTCAAGTGCACATGGAGCTTTCTCCAGAATAGACCACATAACTGGGTCACAAGTCAGGTCTTAACCAATACCAAAGGACTGGGAATGTCCCCTGCATGTTTTCAGACCATAATGCTTTGAAAATTGAACTAAATCACAAGAACAAGTTTGGAAGGATTTCAAACACGTGGAGGTTAAAGGACCATCCTGCAAAAAGATGAAAGGGTCAACCAGGAAATTAGAGAAGAATTAAAAAGATTCATGGACACTAATGAGAATGAAGACACAACCGTTCAATATCTTTGGGATGCATTAAAAGCAGTCCGGAGGGGGAACTACATCGCAATACAAGCATCCATCCAAAAACTGGAAAGAACTCAAATACAAAAGCCAACCCTGCACCTAACAGAGCTGGAGAAGGAACAGCAAATGAAACCCTCACCCAGCAGAGGAGGACAGTTAATAAAGATTCAAGCAGAGCTCAATGAAATAGAGACCAGAAGAACTGTTGAACAGATCAACAAAACCAGGAGTTGGTTCTTTGAAAGAATTAATAAATAGATAAACCTTTAGCCAACCTTATTAAAAAGAAGAGAGAAAAGACTCAAATTAATAAAATCATGAATGAAAAAGGAGAGATC
Organism: Canis lupus familiaris; assembly: GCF_011100685.1. Taxonomy (NCBI): domain Eukaryota; kingdom Metazoa; phylum Chordata; class Mammalia; order Carnivora; family Canidae; genus Canis; species Canis lupus. The sequence goes on along the minus strand of NW_023330625.1, from coordinate 67,262 downwards.
ACCACCAACACCAAGGAAATACAAACGATTTTAAAAACTTATTATGAGCAGCTCTATGCCAAAAAATTAGGCAATCTGGAAGAAATGGATGCATTTCTGGAAAACCACAAACTACCAAAACGGGAACAGGAAGAAATAGAAAACCTGAACAGGCCAATAACCAGGCAGGAAATTGAAGCAGTCATTAAAACCTCCCAAGACACAAGAGTCCAGGGCCAGATGGCTTCCCAGGGGAATTCTATCAAACGTTTAAAGAAGAAACCATACCTATTCTACTTAAGCTGTTTGGAAAGATAGAAAGAGATGGAGTACTTCCAAACTCGTTTTATGAAGCCAGCATCAGCTTAATTCCAAAACCAGACAGAGACCCCACCAAAAAGGAGAATTACAGACCAATATCCCTGATGAACACAGATGCAAAAATTCTCAAGAAGATACTAGCCAATAGGATCCAACAGTACATTAAGAAGATTATTCACCATGACCAAGTGGGATGTATCCCTGGGATGCAAGGCTGGCTCAAACTCATTAACCAATCAATGTGATTCGTCATATTAGCAAGAGAAAAAAACAAGAACCATAGGATCCTCTCAATAGATGCAGAGAAAGCCTTTGACAAAATACTGCATCCTTTCCTGATCAAAACTCTTCAGAGTGGGATGAGGGGCAAGATGGTGGAAGAGTAGGGTCCCCAAGTCACCTGTCCCCACCAAATTACTAGATAACCTTCCAATCATCCTGAAAATCTATGAATTCGGCCTGAGATTTAAAGAGAGCCCAGCTGGAATGCTACAGTGAGAAGAGTTCACGCTTCTATCAAGGTAGGAAGAGGGGGAAAAAGAAATAAAGAAACAAAAGGCCTCCAAGGGGGGGCAGCGAGTAGCCGGGCTGAGGCCGGGGCGAGTGTCCCCAGGACAGGAGAGCCCCGTCCCAGAGGAGCAGGAGCTGCACCAACCTTCCCGGGCGGAAAGGGGCCCGCAGGGAGTTAGAGCAGGACCCCAGGAGGGCGGGGATGCTCTCGGGCTCCCTGGGACACTAACAGACACCTGCGCCCTGGGAGAGTGCGCCGAGCTCCCTAAGGGCTGCAGCGCGCACAGCGGGGCGCGGAGCAGCTCGGAGGGGCTCGGGCGGCGGCTCCGCGGAGGGGGCTGCGGGGTGGGAGCAGCTCGGAGGGGCTTGGGCGGCGGCTCCGCGGAGGGGGCTGAGGGGCGGGAGCAGCTGGGGGGGGGCTCAGGCGGCGGCTCCGCGGAGGGGGCTGCGCGGCCGGGAGCAGCCCGGAGGGGCTCGGGCAGAGGAAGAGGCTCGGTGCACAGGGGGCTGCGCGGTTCCAGGAGCAGCTCGGAGGGGCTCGGGCAGCGGCTCCGCGGAGGGGGCTGTGGGGCCTGGAGAAGCTCGGAGGCGGCTCCCGCATAGGAAGAGACTCCGTGCGGAGGGGGCTGAGCGGCTCCGGGAGTAGCTCGGCTGGGCTCCGGCGGCGGCTCTGCGGAGGGGGCTGTGCAGCCCCGGGAGCAGCTCGGAGGGGCTCCGGCAGAGGAAGAGGCTCCACGCGGAGTGGGCTGCGTGGCTCCGGGAGCAGCTCAGAGGGGCTCGGGGGCCGGCTCAGCAGAGGGGGCTGCACGGCCGGGAGCGCGAATCCAACAGCGCAGGCCCGGGAGCACAGGGCGCCGGGACACAGCCCAGGATCCGACATCCCCCCGAGACAGGCAGAGGCCAGGAGGGACCAGGACCGCAAGGACGCTCCTGCCCCGAGCTGAGCAGATCAGCGGCCCCGCCCCCGAAGGCTCCAGGCGCTGCAGACGGAGAGCTCCAGAGTTACTGCAGGAGCTGAATCCAGGGCTCGAGAGCTGGCCGCCGCCACTGGGGTTGTTCCTCCTGGGGCCTCACGGGGAAAACAACCCCCACTAAGCCCTGCACCAAGCAGGGGGCAGAGCAGCTCCCCCAAGTGCTAACACCTGAAAATCAGCACAACAGGCCCCTCCCCCAGAAGACCAGCTAGACAGACAAATTCCAGGGGAAGTCAAGGGACTTAAAGTATACAGAATCAGAAGATACTCCCCCGTGGTTTGTTTTTTGTTTTTTGTTTTTTATTTTTGATTTCTCTTTGCTTTCCCCACCCTTTTTTCCCCTTTCTTTCTTTATCTTTCTCTTTTGCTTCTCTTTTTTCCTTTTTTCTTCCTTCTTTCATTTTTCGTTTTCTCTTTTCTTTCCTTCTTTCTCTCCTCTCTTTTTCTCCTTTTCCCAATACAACTTGGTTTTGGCCACGTTGCGCTGAGCAAAATGACTAGAAAGACAACCTCACCTCAAAAGAAAGAATCAGAAACAGTCCTCTCTCCCACCGATACAAAATTTGGATTACAATTCAATGTCAGAAAGCCAATTCAGAAGCACTATTATAAAGTAACTGGTGGCTATAGAAAAAAGCATAAAGGACTCAAGAGACTTCATGACTGCAGAATTTAGATCTAATCAGGCAGAAATTAAAAATCAATTGAAGGAGATGCAATCCAAACTACAAGTCCTAACGATGAGGGTTAACGAGGTGGAAGAACGAGTGAGTGACATAGAAGAGAAGTTGATGGCAAAGAGGGAAACTGAGGAAAAAAGAGACAAACAATTAAAAAACCATGAGGATAGATTAAGGGAAATAAACGACAGCCTGAGGAAGAAAAACCTACGTTTAATTAGGGTTCCTGAGGGCACCGAAAGGGCCAGAGGGCCAGAATATGTATTTCAACAAATCATAGCTGAAAACTTTCCTAATCTGGGAAGGGAAACAGGCATTCAGATCCAGGAAATAGAGAGATCCCCCCCCCCAAAAATCAATAAAAACCGTTCAACACCTCGACATTTAATAGTGAAGCTTGCAAATTCCAAAGATAAAGAGAAGATCCTTAAAGCAGCAAGAGACAAGAAATCCCTGACTTTTATGGGGAGGACTATTAGGGTAACAGCAGACCTCTCCACAGAGACCTGGCAGGCCAGAAAGGGCTGGCAGGATATATTCAGGGTCCTAAATGAGAAAAACGTGCAACCAAGAATACTTTATCCAGCAAGGCTCTCATTCAGAATGGAAGGAGAGATAAAGAGCTTCCAAGACAGGCAGGAACTGAAAGAATATGTGACCTCCAAACCAGCTCTGCAAGAAATTTTAAGGGGGACTCTTAAAATTCCCCTTTAAGAAGAAGTCCAGTGGAACAATCCACGTAAACAAGGACTGAATAGATATCATGATGACACTAAACTCGTATCTTTCAATAGTAACTCTCAACACGAACGTGCTTAATGACCGCATCAAAAGGCTCAGGGTTTCAGATTGGATAAAAAAGCAGGACCCATCTATTTTCTGTCTACAAGAGACTCATCTTAGACAGAGTGACACCAACAGCCTGAAAATAAAAGGTTGGAGAACCATTTACCATTCAAATGGTCCTCCAAAGAAAGCAGGGGTAGCCATCCTTAGATCAGATAAACTAAAATTTACCCCCAAGACTGTAGTGAGAGATGAAGAGGGACACTATCTCATACTTAAAGGATGTATCCAACAAGAGGACTTAACAATCCTCCATATATATGCCCCGAATGTGGGAGCTGCCAAATATATCAATTAATAACCAAAGTTAAGACATAATTAGATAATAATACACTTATACTTGGTGACTTCCATCTAGCGCTTTCTACACTCGATAGGTCTTCTAAACACAACATCTCCAAAGAAACGAGAGCTTTAAATGATACACTGCACCAGATGGATTTCACAGATATCTACAGAACTTTACATCCAAATGCAACTGAATACACATTCTTCTCAAGTGCACACGGAACTTTCTCCAGAATAGACCACATACTGGGTCACAAATCGGGTCTGAACCGATACCAAAAGATTGGGATCGTCCCCTGCATATTCTCAGACCATAATGCCTTGAAGTTAGAACTAAATCACAACGAGAAGTTTGGAAGGACTTCAAAAACGTGGAGGTTAAAGACCGTGCTGCTAAAAGATGAAAGGGTCAACCAGGAAATTAAGGAAAAATTAAAAAGATTCATGGAAACTAATGAGAATGAAGATACAGCCATTCAAAATTTTTGGGATGCAGAAAAAGCAGTCCAAAGGGGGAAATACATCGCCATACAAGCATCCATTCAAAGACTGGAAAGAACTCAAATACAAAAGCTAACCTTACACAAAAAGGAGCTAGAAAAAAAGCAGCAAATAGATCCTACACCCAGCAGAAGAGACTTGATTAAGATTCGAGCAGAACTCAACAAAATCGAGACCAGAAGAACTGTGGAACAGATCAAGAAAACCAGGAGTTGGTTCTTTGAAAGAATTAATAAGATAGATAAACCATTAGCCAGCCTTATTAAAAAGAAGAAAGAGAAGACTCAAATTAATAAAATCATGAATGAGAAAGGAGAGATCACTACCAACACGAAGGAAATACAAACGATTTTAAAAACATGAACAGCTATACGCCAATAAATTAGGCAATCTAGAAGAAATGGACGCATTCCTGGAAAGCCACAAACTACCAAAACGGGAACAGGAAGAAATAGAAAACCTGAACAGGACAATAACCAGGGAGCAAATTGAAGCAGTCATCAAAAACCTCCCAAGACACAAGAGTCCAGGGCCAGATGGCTTCCCAGGGGAATTCTATGAAACGTTTAAAGAAGAAACCATACCTATTCTACTAAAGCTGTTTGGAAAGATAGAAAGAGATGGAGTATTTCCAAATTCGTTCTATGAGGCCAGCATCACCTTAATTCCAAAACCAGACAAAGACCCCACCAAAGAGGAGAATTACAGACCAATATCCCTGATGAACATGGATGCAAAAATTCTCAACAAGATACTGGCCAATAGGATCCAACAGTACATTAAGAAGATTATTCACCATGACCAAGTAGGATTTATCCCCGGGACACAAGGCTGGTTCAACACCCGTAAAACAATCAATGTGATTCGTCATATCAGCAAGAGAAAAACCAAGAACCATAGGATCCTCTCATTAGATGCAGAGAAAGCATTTGACAAAATACAGCATCCATTCCTGATCAAAACTCTTCAGAGTGTAGGGATAGAGGGAACATTCCTCGACATCTTAAAAGCCATCTACGAGAGCCTACAGCAAATATCGTTCTCAATGGAGAAGCACTGGGAGCCTTTCCCCTAAGATCAAGGAACAAGACAGGGATGTCCACTCTCACCACTGCTATTCAACATAGAACTGGAAGTCCTAGCCTCAGCAATCAGACAACAAAAAGACATTAAAGGCATTCAAATTGGCAAAGAAGAAGTCAAACTCTCCCTCTTCGCCGATGACATGATACTCTACATAGAAAACCCAAAAGCCTCCACCCCAGGATTGCTAGAACTCATACGGCAATTTGGCAGCGTCGCAGGATACAAAATCAATGCCCAGAAATCAATGGCATTTCTATACACTAACAATGAGACTGAAGAAAGAGAAATTAAGGAGTCAATCCCATTTACAATTGCACCCAAAAGCATAAGATACCTAGGAATAAACCTAACCAAAGAGGTAAAGGATCTCTACCCTAAAAACTATAGAACACTTCTGAAAGAAATTGAGGAAGACACAAAGAGATGGAAAAATATTCCATGCTCATGGATTGGCAGAATTAATATGGTGAAAATATCAACGTTACCCAGGGCAATTTACAGGTTTAATGCAATCCCTATCAAAATGCCATGGTCTTTCTTCAGAAAGTTAGAACAAATTATTTTAAGATTTGTGTGGAATCAGAAAAGACCCCGAATAGCCAGGGGAATATTCAAAAAGAAAACCATATCTGGGGGCATCCCAATGCCAGATTTCAGGTTGTACTACAAAGCTGTGGTCATCAAGACAGTGTGGTACTGGCACAAAAACAGACACACAGATCAATGGAACAGAATAGAGAACCCAGAAGTGGACCCTGAACTTTATGGTCAACTAATATTCGATAAAGGAGGAAAGACTATCCATTGGAAGAAAGACAGTCTCTTCAATAAATGGTGCTGGGATAATTGGACATCCACATGCAGAAGAATGAAACTAGACCACTCTCTTGCACCATACACAAAGATAAACTCAAAATGGATGAAAGATCTAAATGTGAGACAAGAGTCCATCAAAATCCTAGAAGAGAACACAGGCAACACCCTTTTTGAACTCGGCCACAGTAACTTCTTGCAAGATACATCCACGAAGGCAAAAGAAACAAAAGCAAAAATGAACTATTGGGACTTCATCAAGATAAGAAGCTTTTGCACAGCAAAGGATACAGTCAACAAAACTGAAAGACAACCTACAGAATGGGAGAAGATATTTGCTAATGACGTATCAGATAAAGGGCTAGTTTCCAAGATCTATAAAGAACTTAGTAAACTCAACACCAAAGAAACAAACAATCCAATCATGAAGTGGGCAAAAAAACATGAAGGGAAATCTCACAGAGGAAGACCTAGACATGGCCAACATTCACATGAGAAAATGCTCTGCATCACTTGCCATCAGGGAAATACAAATCAAAACCACAATGAGGTACCACCTCACCCCAGTGAGAATGGGGAACATTAACAAGGCAGGAAACCACAAATGTTGGAGAGGATGCGGAGAAAAGGGAACCCTCTTGCACTGTTGGTGGGAATGTGAACTGGTGCAGCCACTCTGGAAAACTGTGTGGAGGTTCCTCAAAGAGTTAAAAATAGACCTGCCCTACAACACAGCAATTGCACTGTTGGGGATTTACCCAAATTCAGATGCAATGAAACGCTGGGACACCTGCACCCCGATGTTTATAGCAGCAATGTCCACAATAGCCAAACTGTGGAAGGAGCCTCGGTGTCCTTTGAACGATGAATGGATAAAGAAGATGTGGTTTATGTATACAATGGAATATTACCCAGCTATTAGAAACAACAAATACCCACTATTTGCTTCAACGTGGATGGGACTGGAAGGTATTATGCTGAGTGAAGTAAGTCGATCGCAGAAGGACAAACATTGCATGTTCTCATTCATTTGGGGAATATAAATAATAGTGAAAGTAATATAAGGGAAGGGAGAAGAAATGTGTGGGAAATATCAGAAAGGAGACAGAACATAAAGACTCCTAACTCTGGGAAACGAACTAGGGGTGATGGAAGGGGAGGAGGGCGGGGGGGGTGAATGGGTGACGGGCACTGAGGGGGGCACTTGACGGGATGAGCACTGGTTGTTATTCTGGATGTTGGCAAATTGAACACCAATAAAAAATAAATTTATTATAAAAAAGAAAAAGAAACACTGGGACACCTGTACCCCGATGTTTATAGCAGCAATGTCCACAATAGCCAAACTATGAAAGGAGCCTCGGTGTTCATCAATACCTGGAAGGTATTATGCTGAGTGTAATAAGTCTATCAGAAAAGGACAAACATTATGTGGTCTCTTTCATTTGGGGAATATCAAAATTAGTATAAGGGAATAAAGGGGAAAGGAGAAAAAATGAGTGGGAAATACCAGAAAGGGAGACAGAACATGAGAGACTCCTAACTCTGGGAAATGAACAAGGGGTTGTGGAAAGGGAGGTGCGGGGTGGGTTGCGGTGACTGGGTGATGGGAATTGAGGGGGGCACTTGGCGAGATGAGCACTGGGTGTTATGCTACGTGTTGGCAAATTGAACTCCAATAAAAAAATATTTAAAAGAAGAAAAATGTAAACTGAAATTGTTTATGTGAACGGAGTTTAACATTAACTGAGATATACTCACTAATTGATTATAGCAACAGAAGTGAAACTGGAGGAATATGAAAGTGATGAAAATATCAGAAGAAAGTACCCAACTTAACTTTGAATTAGTAAAAGTGGGTAAAAAGAACAGAGTTTGTGACTTTATACAGTCAAACCATCTGACCTCCCTCTGCCCTGTTCACCAGCTCCAATAAACCCTCCCTGATCCTACTTCTACTCTTTCCAATTTAAAGTGATCCTTGCCTCTTCTTTGGTGGGGAGGGTGTGTTAAATATATTTTTAAGTTATTATTTTCATTCCTGTTAGTTAACATATAGTGTAGTATTTAAATTCTAGTATACAATATAGTGATTCAACACCTCCATACCACACTCAGTGCTCATCAAAAGTGCCTTTCTTAACCCCCATCACCTATTTTACCCATCTCCCCACCTACCTCCCATCTGGTGACCATCCGTGTTTTCTCTATAGTTAAGAATCTGTTTCTTGGTTTGCCTCTCTTTTCCCCACACAATGTTCATTTGTTTTGTTTCTTAAATTCCACATGAGTGAAATCATATGGTAATTGTCTTTCTCTGACTGACTTATTTTGCTTAACATTATACTCTCTAGTTTCATTCATGTCATTACAAATGGCAAGATTTCATTCTTTTTTATGCCTGAGTAATATTCCATTGTGTATATATGCCACATCTTCTTTATCCATTCATCAGTCAATGGCTGTTTCCATAATTCAGCTATTGTATATATACAATGCTGCTATAAACACTAGGGTGCATGTATCCTTTCAAAATAGCATTTTTGTATTATTTGTGTAAATACCTAGTAGTGCAATTGCTGGATTGTAGGAGAGTTCTACTTACAAAGGCTCAAATCCTTCTGTAAAAACTCTCAAACTCTCAAATCCCCAAACCTGTGCCTCCTATATCATCCCCATCTCAGTTACGTCAACTCCTATATACTTCTAGTTGTCAATACGTCTAGTTGTTCAGGCCAAAAACCTTAAAGTCATCTTTGACTATTTATCTCACACCATACTATCTGACTTACCAACAAATCCTGTCAGCTCTATCTTCAGAGTATCTCTGGAATCTGGCCACCTCTCACCTCCTCCATGGCCACCCCTCTAGTCCAAGTCACCATTACCTCTCTCCTAGATTATTGTTAGAGCATCCAAACCGGTCACTCTGCTTCTGTTTTACTTCCCAACATACCCTCCTCACAACAGCCCAAAAGATTTTTCTTAAAATATTATGGCAGATCATGTCACTTGTCTGCTGCTCAGTCCAGCAGCTTCCTCTCTGGCTCGGGGTCAAACTCCAGGCCTTTACAATGCTGTAGGAGACTCACTACATCATGGACTCTGGGAAGCTCTTGAACTTATCTCCTCCCACTCTCACCTGCACTCCCTCTTCTTCAGTCCCACTAGCCTCACTACTTTTGCTATAACATATCAGATGCCCTTCTTTCTGCAGGGCCTTTGTCTGGAACCTTCTATAATATATTTGCATGTGTTTTTCCCCAAAACGATGTCTTGATCCAGTTTTGAGGCCTTGGTTACAGGCCAGTCAGTTCCCTTTCTTGAGCAGCTGATTAAGTCTGTACTGCAACTACTTTTAATATCGTGCTGTCATACTCCAGGCTACCTGTCCTAATAATCCTGGGGCCAGATACCAGACAATTAGGGATAGCCTTTATGTCCTGGAACCCAGGAAATTGTGTACTTTATCAAATCCACAGAGATCCCACAAAATCTAGCTAACCTACCCAATTGCCATGTATGACTGCCGCCTAAAGCTCCAGCTTGCTGTTACCCTGTCTCTGACTACCCTCCTTCACCACTGTGTGGTTTCTGCCTGACAGTGTTCTATTATTTGGAGATATAAGTAACAGAGTTCTGCCTTTCATCTATCTGAGTGTCCCACCATCAAAAGAATCTTTAAATCTTATAAAACACTCTCTTCCCTGGGAAAAGTTCGTGGCTTGCTCTCTTAACACTCTCAGGTGATTGACCAACCATTTCATACCAAGGCTTTCCCTGACTGCCTATGAAAATCTGTAGCTCCTAGGCCTGGCACTCCATATTCCCTCTCTGCCTTACCTTTCTTCACCACTTGCCAGGTATCATATACTTACTGTGTCAATTGTTTGCTCCCACTCATTTTTAAAATTTAAATTCAAGTAGCCAACATATAGTACATCATTAGTTTCAGATGTAGTGTTCAATAATTCATCAGTTGCATATAACATCTAGTGCTCATCACATCACATGTCCTCCTTAATGCCCATTCAAATAGCACCTCTATGAGGGCAGAAGTTTTTGACCCATAGCAGGTGTTAAATAAATAGTTGTTGAATAAATGAGTGGATGCATGAGTAAACAAAATGCTAAGAGTAAACTACAGAAGTAGCAGAGATACTTAAGTCTTAAATGAGCTATGACTGCAAACACACACACACACACACACACACACACACACACACACAGTCATTAATTTCCCAACAAAACAAGCCTCCAAGGGCTTTTTAAGCCATGCATGAAACAAGTCATTTAAAGCCCCTCTAGTAAAAGGTCCCTGTAGTTCACATAGTTGCTCACCAGATATCCTATTTGCTCCTTTACCTTTCCCAGTCCCTCCCTCCCCTGCTTGACCCCATGCAGTTAGGAAGAGCTATATGATCAGTGCTGGCCTGGGGGACATAAATGCTTTGTTCTTTTTTTTTTTAATTTATTTATTTATGATAGTCACAGAGAGAGAGAGAGAGAGAGAGAGGCAGAGACACAGGCAGAGGGAGAAGCAGGCTCCATGCACCGGGAGCCCGACGTGGGATTCGATCCCAGGTCTCCAGGATCGCGCCCTGGGCCAAAGGCAGGCGCCAAACCGCTGCGCCAGCCAGGGATCCCCAAATGCTTTGTTCTTTGAGTATGAGGAGGTCATGAGTTCCAGAGGATGAAGCTACAAAGTACATGGAGCCCCTCCATTAACCAGAGCCTCTGTTGACCTGTGATGAACATCAAGCATGGGCTTTAGAAGGTAAGGTTTTGTGATGAAAAACCACTGGGATTGGAGGCTGTCAGTTTTGTTGCATAACCTGTCCTATCCCGAACAATCTGCATAGTCTGTTGTTAGGCATATGGTCTAATGGAGCTGCTGATTTCTATGTACATTATATGAATATCTATGGGTGGCATCATTTGTGTGGTTAATAGAAATTATGTTTTGGTTCAAAATGGCTCCTTTTTTCACTTGGGAGGCATGCAATGGTGCTTAAGAGTCCAGTCTCTGGCACCAGACTGCCTGGGATTCTGTTCTTGCTTTTCCATTTATAGTTTCACTCTCTGGCCTCCTTATTCTACTTGAATAATGGTAATGATAATGAAATCTAGGTTGATAAGAATTAAGAGTTAAAACACGTACCTTATATATTTGGACAAGAATGTGATGCAAATCTCCTTCTGAACCTGATACTTATTGTTACTTGCAGATCATTCTCCTCCTCTCTTCCATAGAAACACCAAACTTTGACCATCCTCTCATCAGACTCTACTAGCTTCTACCCTTCCCTGCTGCAGGAGATTGACTAACTCCAGGTCAGTATCCTTGCAGACTATAGCTCCTGGATGAATGTTTGATCTCCTCTTCAAGCCATGAAGGGGGATGGCTCTTTCCTTCTATCTTCTGTTTATCTTTCCTCTTACTTTCCTACCCCTGAAGTGTGATGGTTCCCAGAGTTTCCTTCTCTATCCTGTGTTCACTTCACACTACGGTCTCCCTGAATAATCTCATCTTGGGTTCGATTACGACATTTAACAATATCTTCCAAATCTCTCCCTCTAGCTTCTACCTCTCTCCCAAGCTTCAATACAATTTCTAAGACTACTGAAAATTCCATGAACATCTTGCTTTCAGCGTGTCCAAAATCAAACATTATTTCCCTTACTATTCTTTTTTTAAGATTGTATTTATTTATTCATGAGAGATACAGAGAGAGAGGCAGAGACATAGGCTGAAGGAGAAGCAGGCTCCCTGTGGGGAACCCGATGCCAGACTCAATCCTAGGACCCCAGGATCACAACCTGAGCTGAAGGCAGATACCCAACCACTGAGCCACTTGGGTGTCTCTTCCCTTACTATTCTTGAAATACCTTCGGAAAAAGTAAACCCTTCAACTCCATCTCTTCTTTGCATGCTTTGCAACTGTGCATCTTCATTACTGGGACTGCTTTAATTTAACTTTAATCCAACAAATATGTAATAAGCATCCACTAAAGTGTCAAACTCCATCCAATTCAGTCCCAAATCTATACTGGCTGCCTCTTGTATACCTGGCCCAGGAGAACAAAAATGAGAAATAAATAGCCCTGCTCCATCTAGGGTGCGTGCGTGTGTGTGTTTGTGTGTGAGAGAGAGAGGGAGAGAGACAGAGAGAAAGAGAGAGAGAAAGCATATATACACAAGTTACTATAGTACAGTGCTGAGTTAAATGCTCTGACAAAATTGAGGGGGTGAATCTACTGGGGGAGAGAGATCAGTGGATCAGAAAAAGCTTCACAGATGAAATAACATCTGGATTGGGTCTAGAAGGATAGATAAGTAGGTGTGTGTGTGTGTGTGTATGTGTGTGTGTGTGTGTGTGATTATAAATATGTGTGAGGGGCAGCCCTGGTGGCTCAGCGGTTTAGCGCCGCCTTCAGCCCAGGGCATGATCCTGGAGTCCCAGGATCGAGTCCCGCATTGGGCTCCCTGCATGGAGCCTGCTTCTCCCTCTGCCTGGGTCTCTGCCTCTCTCTGTGTGTCTCTCATGAATAAATAAATAAAATCTTTAAAAAATAAATATGTGTGAGAATGTGCATGTGAAAAAATGAGTAGGAGTTATGTGAAAGTAGTATTTATGAATATGTGTGAGAGAATATGTGTGTATGAGTACGCATGTATATGTGCTTGAGTGCATGTATGTGAAGGCACAAGTGTGTGTGTGAATGTATGCAGTATGTATATGTGCAAGCATATATATGCAAATAAGAATGTGTGTGAGAGAGAGAATGTGTATGAGTCGTATGAATGTGTGTGAGTGCATATATATGAGGGCATCTGTGCATGAGACTGAGTATGTGTGTGAGGGATGGGCATATATGCATGTAAGTATGAGTGTGTGAGAATGTGTGAGTGTATATAAGAGAATGTATATGAGCGGTGTGAGTGTATGTGTGAGTGTACACAGGTGAGGACATATGTGTGTGAGAGTAGGTGAGTCTATTTGAGTGTGTGTGCAGCCATCATGTATGTGAGTATGTGTTTAAAAATATATGTGAACCCGATGTTTCTAGCAGCAATGTCCACAATAGCCCAACTGTGGAAAGAGCCTCGGTGTCCATCGAAAGATGAATGGATAAAGAAGATGTGGTTTATGTATGCAATGGAATACTACTCAGCCATTAGAAACGACAAATGCCCACCATTTCCTTCGACGTGGATGGAACTAGAGGGTATTACGCTGAGTGAAATAAGTCAATCGGAGAAGGACAAACATTATATGGTCTCATTCATTTGGGGAATATAAAAAATAGTGAAAGGGAATAAAGGGGAAAGGAGAAAAATGAGTGGGAAATATCACAAAGGGAGACAGAACATGAAAGACCCCTAACTCTGGGAAACGAACTAGGGGTGGTGGAAGGGGAGGTGGGCGGGGGATGGGGGTGACTGGGTGGCGGGCACTGAAGTGGGCACTTGATGGGGTGAGCACTGGGTGTTATCCTGTATGTTGACAAATTGAACACCAATAAAAAATAAATTTATTAAAAAAGAAAAAAAAATGTATGTGAAAATGTGTGACAGAATGTGTGTGTGAATGTATGTAGAATATAAGTGAGAGAGAGTGTGTGTGTGTGTGTGTGTGTGTGTGTGCGTGTGTGTGTGCATTGGAGGGCTTGGAGCAGGGCAGAAGAGGAATTTCAAACAGATAGGAGCCTGAGTGAGAACAGAGCCAGAAATAGGGGTAATTACTAATGGTCATCTTTGATTTGTTTTCTCTTTACTTGGCAACACCAACATAGCACCAGTCTCACCTCAGACCTCTCCTCTATAGCCTCACTACCACGGGTCAGGTCCTGCTCATTTTTCACTGTTAGAAAAATAGTGAAAAAACTAGCCAGCTAGTTAACTGGCTTCTGTGATTCTACTCTCTTCTCTAGACATCGAGCCACTAAAACTTTTGATTCTCAATCTCTGGGGAACTTTCTCTAAAGTACAATAAAGATGTAACAGCACTGTTAAATTGCTGAATAAAAGTTTCTGAATTCTTACTTTCTGTTTCTATATTCATCTCAGCATAGACTGGTACCAAAGAGCATATGGCCTGATACAAGTCTGTGGAACTCTTTTTGAGTAGGGCTCTTCTAGACAACAAGACAGAACTTAGCAAAGCCTGGTTGCTTTGAGGTATAATAAAGAAGAAAAATAAAAGAGACTGGGTAACTAGCAAAATAGCCTGAGTACTGCATTTAGCTAGAAAAGTAGCATGAGTATAGCATTTTGACTGCTTACCAGCCAACATGGAATGGAGAGTGTCAAACTAATAGAAAGGACAGAACAAACTGGAGGGTATGGGTATTTGATGATGTAGAGTACTCTTTTTGTTTGAAGATTTGTTCTGTCTGTTGTTCTGTTGAGACTTGTATTATTTATTTAAAGTTAAATATAAACACGTTTAAGGGAAGCTAGTGAAGAATATATTGGAACCCTGTAATGTCTTTGCAGTGGTTCTGTGAATTTAAAATTTATTTTAAAATAAAAAGTTTTTTAAAGAACATTCAGAAGCTATTTTAGCTAATAAAAATAAATAAATTCATTCAATTACTAGAATAGTGTGTTTCTGAGATTAATAATTTTTCATTCTCAATGTTGACTAAACCTCAAATTATTTTCTTTTGACTTAGCCCTCACACCTTGTGAAAAGGGGGTTACCAATCTCACAGTACTACTGGCTAAATGAAAGTCACACATTCAGTCATTTGGTGGTCAACCCACATCACAGTTTGCCTGGTTTACTCTGGTTGTCCTGGAGTCCCATCCAGTTTAGCCTTCTAGCATTCTCTAAACTACCCTGGTTTGGACAATAAATTATATAGCTACTCTTGGTAGAACTATCACAGAGAAGGTGGCCAATAAATGTCTGGAAAAAAATATAAGATTTCCCCATGACACGTATCAGTGGGTATATATACCTAGTTAGGCTGGGGGAAAAAAGCCCCTTACCAAAGTATTGTCATCCACAGTTCCCACACTACCTTGGGTGACAGATCTGGGAAGAAAGCCACTATCTCCCAATCACTTTTCTTGTGCATCCTGAGAAATTCCCAACTCATTGCAAGTACATCAGAGTCTGCCACCCACTATCTTTCTCAGTTGCAATAATCTTTCAACACCTGCCTCTGTCACTCCCTACTCCCATTCCTGTGTTTCTCCCTACTTCTATGTCTGTTGTTACTTCTGGCAAATTCATTGTCCATGTGGGTTCCCATTCCTCACCTGGCCTTTCAGTATTCTGACCACCACTACCTTTCCCTAAAGCCCATCTTAGCCACTCACTTCCAAGGTCACACCCTTGCCATCACCTTGTTGCTACCAATAACTGCAGTGCTTCCAAATCCTTGGTTTCAAGCATTCCATTCTCTGATCATCACCTCCTGTTTTTTAGCTTCCCACTGGTGTCAACAGTCCACCAATCCATCAATCTAACCCCCTTTCCCTATCCATTACCCAGTACACATGCATGTGTACACACACACACAGACACACATATACATGCCACATTCACCTGCTCCACCACCACACACACTCCATGCCCACACTTCCCTGTTTATCCAGTTAGATGTTATGCTCCAAGCCCATAAATGCTCCTTTGCCAGCACTCTTAGTTTCTTTGCACCCTTTCCCTCCAGTGTCTTTGCTTATCTAAAGCCCCATGGCTTCCTGAACCCTGGGACAAGCCTACGTCCTAGCTGTACCTAAACAGTTGAATTTTGTTGGGGCATATATCTCTACAGTTCTGAATAGCTTTAATTTTAATGGCCCATTTCCTGGTTATACTCCTAGTCCCTCTCTCTAAATTACTCTTTAACAGTATCTCCTCTCATCAAAATTCCAAACTCCCGCCTAATGACTTTGCCCCATACTTCACTGAGAAGACAGGTGCAATCTGCCAAGATTCATGTCATCTTCCCACCATCATACCTACCCATTGCCTGTGTCTGTGTCTCTATTTTTAGCCTTGACCTGGTGATAATAAATGAACTGTCTCTACCTCTAAGGCCAACTTCCATTCTTTCCCACCTCCTAGAAGCATTCTCATGCCCTTCTCCCCTTCTTTTCTCTGCATCATTACTTCTTTTTTTTTTTTTAAATCAAATCTATCCCATCAGCACACACACATGCTCTTTATCTCACATCCTTAGAAGACTCTCTTTTGTCTTCACATTTCCCTCTAATGACAGCCCTGGTTTTCTGTGCTCCTTCTCAGCAAAACTCTTCAATAAAGTCATCTGCACAACTTTTCTCTTCCTCCTTCACCCACTCCATGAGGACTATTTTTACTCTTGGGAGTGGTGGAGGGGATGTAGGTGCACTAGGGAAAGAGGAAGCACATGGGCCACACGAGGATAGCCTCAGGCTGACAGAGTTCCAGGCCTTCAGTGTGAGCAGGATACGGTGTCATTTCCTCATTATACAGATGGGGAAACTGAGGTCTAGGGAAGAAGTGGACTTGCTCTATGTCCCACAGTGATGGGACTGTATAGCTAAAGCTGAAACATATTCATTTTCCTAGTTCTCATATATACCAGGCTGCCTTCAATTATTATAGTGACTTTCGTGTTTTTCATGGTTTTTGTCCTATAGTAACAGTACAAAATATTATATGTAAAAGAATTTAAACAGTCCAGATTTATGTGGAATAAAATATAAAGAACACACCATGGACTTCTTACAGTTCCATATACTATATCCCTTTCCCCAGGGGTACCCACTGTCAATGATAATAATGACAAAAAGGGTCATATTCCACTGAATTGCTGCTGGAGAGTTTGTTGCACTTTCTCAGACTCCTTCGTCCTGGAGGTGAACTTGACTTGGGCCTGTTGCACTTTCTCAGACTCCTTTGTCCTGGAGGAGAACTTTTTTTTTTTTTTTTTTTTTTTTATTGGTGTTCAATTTACTAACATACAGAATAACACCCAGTGCCCGTCACCCATTCACTCCCACCCCCCCGCCCTCCTCCCCTTCTACCACCCCTAGTTCGTTTCCCAGAGTTAGCAGTCTTTACGTTCTGTCTCCCTTTCTGATATTTCCCACACATTTCTTCTCCCTTCCCTTATTTTCCCTTTCACTATTATTTATATTCCCCAAATGAATGAGAACATATAATGTTTGTCCTTCCTGGAGGAGAACTTGACTTGGGCCAGCTCCTCTCAGGCTGAGAGCTCACTCTGCCAAACCCACCACTTGGCTCCCTTTTATTGCTCATAGAACAGTCTTTGGGTTATTTTTTCCCCGAAGGACCTCACTATGTCCCAGCAAGACTCCTCAATTTAGAAATGGCCCTTCCTCCAGGTCCTATGATCTTGATAGCTCTCTTCCCCCCCCCCATCCCCACCTCTCTGTTCCTAAATGATAACCATATCCCTGTGATAGTCCAAACTAGTGCCTGAGACTAATTTCTCACTTCTCCTCTCCCTCATTCACCCACACTTACTCTATCATCAAGTCTATCTATTCATCTTTCAGCTGTCTTCCAATTATACCAACATCTTTTTATGATTTTATTTATTTATTCATGAGAGACACAGAAAGAAGGCAGAGACATAGGCAGAGGGAGAAAGAAGTAGGCTCCCTGCAGGGAGCCCGATGTGGGACTTGATCCCGGAACCCCGGGATCATGCCCTGAGCTGAAGGCAGACGCTCAACCACTGAGCCACCCAGGTGTCCCCTAATTCTACCAACTTTTATCTCCACAGCCACATCCTAAGTGAAAGATGCCACTATCTTTCTTTTTTAGATTTTATTTATTTATTCATGAGACACACACACACACACACACACACACACACACACACAGGCAGAGACACAGGCAGAGGGAGAAGCAGGCTCCATGCAGGGTGCCCGACGTGGGACTCGATCCAGGGTCTCCAGGATCACGTCCTGGACCAAAGGCGGCACTAAACTCTGAGCCAGCCGGGCTGCCCAGATGCCACTATCTTTAGCCCAAACTACTGGCTACATTCACCTCCTATTTCGTCCTCCTGCAACCTCTCTTTCCCCCTCCATCTTTCTTTCCCAAGGTAACTAGAGAGAGCCTTTAAAAATAAATCCAAACCTGTCACATCCTTCTCTGAAAATATGCCAGGCAGGGGCTTCCTACCACCTTTGGATATAAATCTTGACTTCTTTCCATGGCATTCTGCCTCACTGCCCCAAGTGCCCATCTGACCTCCCCTCATGGTGATGTCCCTACTTACTGCTCCATCCATTCAGATCTCCCAGTTCTGGGGACATACCAGGCTTTTGTGTGTGTGCTATTTCTTCCTCTGGGAGCATTCTTCCTCTTCAGATGCCCAACACCTCTCCATCCCTCAGGTCTTCATCCAACACCACTGTTTCAGCATATGTGGTATGAACATTTGTTTGATCACAAGTCTCCGTTCCCTTCCTGTCCTTGCTATAGTTCACTGTAGGTGGAATATACTTCCATGCCCCATTGCCTTTGGGCTTTGATCCATGACTTACATTAGCCAATAAAATGTGAATAGAGACATGAGGTACACCATGTGCAGCCAGAGGCTTTAATGTGATTGCATGGTTTGGCTTGCCCTCCTCCACCCTTGCCCTAGACCATCGGGAGACCCTGCCTTACTCAGGTGGCCAGTGCTCCCTCCATCTGGGTCCCAGAATGAGAAGACACATGAAGCAGACCTGAAGCTATGTCCACACAATGATGCACACCACAACTGATCTAAAAAGGCCAGTGCATGAGAAATAAATGTTATAAACCACTGAGGTCTGGCAACTGAAGTATTGCAGCAAATGCTGATGAATACCTTGGGGTAGAGGCACTTACTCAAAACTAGAGATTGAAGTGAAAGTCTAGATAGATGGACAGTGAGACGCCCAGCTCCAATTCTCACCCAGCTCCCAGACCACTAGCAATAAGGTGAATATCTCTCAGGCAGAATATGAAAAAGAATTTCTCCATTGAGAAGAAAGGAGGAAAAAAACTAGGTCAAGAGAAAAGACCTGTAGACAGTAGCCTTAAGATAATCCACTATAAGAAAGCCAGTTAACCTCCTTGTGACTCCACAATCATGGCCTCCAGTGAGTAGAGCTCCCTGACCCTTATACACAGAGGCTCCAATCAGTTCCAATCCATTTTTAAGGGCCTCACTCTTTTGTTTTAACAAAAAATGTACAAAATGTTCATTTTGAAGCGGAGGGAAAAGTGAATGTTCATCAAAAGAGGCTCTTTTTCCTTTGCAGAGGGCTATAGTACACAGCTTGGGGCCTAACCATTCGTGCCTTACTGGAGTGTTTCTGCATTGCTCCATGGCCAATGCCTCTCTCCATGCATGCCACTGACATATTTACCCTGGACAACTCACTATGCTCCCAGCCACTGTCTTCTTGTCTGGGTTTCTTCTGCACCCATTTCCAAAAAGGCAGTCAGGGGGTTATTCTAAAACACCTATCTAATCATGTCACTGCTTGGCTCAGAACCCTCCAGTGGCTACCAGACTCCTATCCATGGCCTATGAAGCCCCGTGCCTAGCCTTCCAAGTACAGCTCCCACTCATATCCCTTTCACTGATTCTATTCCAGGTAAGGGGCATAGGCCTTTTTATATCTTGAAAAGCCTGTCTCAGAGATTGCACCCTTGTTGTTCCCTTCACTTGCCTGGGCTTTTTCCCCAGTCCTCCCCAAATTGGGGCTCCTTTTCATCCTTCTCTCATCTTGTTAAAGTGGCTTTTTATTTTTCTTAAGATTTTATTTATTCATGAGAGTCACACACAGAGAGAGGCAGAGACACAGGCAGAGAGAGAAGCGGGTTCCATGCAGGGAGCCCAATGCGGGACTCGATCCTGGGTCTCCAGGATCATGTCCTGGACCAAAGGCGGCGCTAAACCGCTGAGCCACCCAGGCTGCCCTTAAAGTGGCTTTTTAAAAACTCGTCTATAGTAATTCTTCCTCAATGCTTAAGTTTCATCTTTTTGTCTTCACACTGACCATGATTTGCAATGACATAAATTTTTTTCCTTGAGTTACTGTCCATTCCCCCATTGACTGTAAGGACCACTGGAGCAGGATTCACTATGACACTCACTGCAGAATTCCCTGTATCTGGTGCAAGGCTTGGTCCAGAAAGGGCCTTCCAGAAATGGCTCTGAATGAAAGGGGATGGTGGCATCAGTATTAGGGTACAAAGTACTTGATGTACATACTGTGTGTCTATGTGTGTGGTTGGGGTGAGCAGGGGCAGGCTTATGGACAAATAAAATCTGAGTGTTTCTCTGCCCCACTGTCAACTCTTCTGCCTTCCCTCTGTAGCATTTCTATCCCCTTGCCCCACCTCTGAGTCTCTGGGCTGAGGACTACAGCAAAGGCAGAGAAACTGGATAAAAAGGAGAGGACTGTGTCCTGTGTATTGAGCAAGGTTCCTGGAGAAAGCGGGAGACCAAAGGGGCTACAGAGAAAGAAGAATACCATCTCACACCAGTGAGAATGGTGAAAATTAACAAGACAGGAAACCACAAATGTTGGAGAGGATGTGGAGAAAAGGGAATCCTCTTGCACTGTTGGTGGCAATGTGAACTGGTGCAGCCACTCTGGAAAACTGTGTGGAGGTTCCTCAAAGAGTTAAAAATAGACCTGCCCTACAACCCAGCAATTGCTCTGCTGGGGATTTACCCCAAAGATACAGATGCAGTGAAATGCCGGAACACCTGCACCCCGATGTTTCTAGCAGCAGTGTCCACAATAGCCCAACTGTGGAAGGAGCCTCGGTGTCCATAGAAAGATGAATGGATAAAGAAGCTGTGGTCCATGTATACAATAGAATATTCCTCAGCCATTAGAAACGACAAATAACCACCATTTGCTTTGATGTGGAGGGACCTGGAGGGTAGTATGCGGAGTGAAATAAGTCAATCGCAGAAGGACAAACATTATATGGTCTCATTCATTTGGGTAATATAAAAATTAGTGAAAGGGAATAAAGGGAAAGGAGAGAAAATGAGTGAAAACATCAGTGAGGGTGACAAAACATGAGAGACACCTAACTCAGGAAATGAACAAGGGGTAGTGGAAGGGGAGGTGGGCAGGGGGTTGGGGTGACTGGGTGATGGGCACTGAGGGGGACACTTGGTGGGATGAACACTGGGTGTTATGCTATATGTTGGCAAATTGAACTCCAATAAAAAATTTTTTTAGGAGAAAGAAGAGAAGAAGGAGAAAACTGGATCCACAGGGGGAAGGAAAAGGGACCGTTCCACAAGTGGCAGGGGCTCCCTGAAGGAGGTCCCCACCTCTACTTCCCGATGGCCCCAACACCCCTAAGCCCCCAAAACAGAAGAGGGACATTTGAGCCCTCTTCAGGGGTGATGGCCACAGGAAAGGGGAGCCTTGGCTTCGGTCAAGGCTGGACTGGATAGACTCAGTGAGACAGCACCCTCTGAACTAGGGTGTCACGAATGCCACTCCCACCTGTCCGTACTTAAACAACAGGGAAAAGGAAGACCCCCTTCCCCTCACATCTATGTCAGCAGCTGGTGTGCACCAAGTTGGGCCTGGGGGCAGCCACTAAGAGCCCAAGGTCTCTCAGGAAATCCTGGAGAGACGGGGACACGGCCAGCTCAAGCTGTGCCACTGGGGCCCCCGGAGAGGGAGGAGCTGTCCCAGATCCCCCAGGGATGGGGGTGAGGGGACAGGACAGGGATGTGTCCTGAGGGTTGTGCCCGACAAGCTTGAGGGCCTCCGACAACAGGTGATGTGCTTGGCTCTGGGTAAAGGAAGCGCTGCCCTGGGAACACCAAGTACAATGCACGGCATGGGAGCTCCCCGTTTCAAACTGTGTGGTTGCTGTGGGCCGACGGGGGGGAGGGGGTGAGAGGCCGAGCAAGGGACAGGGTCCTTGGCACAGATGCTGGCTGTGGCCTGGCCCTGCTCACCCCGAGGCCCTGTGCCCTATCTGGAACCTTCCCTGGGCCTCTCCTAGGAGCCAGTTTCTGCCCGGGGAAGGACCCCGAAGGCCCAGGGACAAGCTGGGTGAAGGTGTCCCCTTGGCCAAGCTGATGCCTATTCGCCCCATGGGAGGCTCCCCGTCTCCCTATGCAGCCTCACCTGGCCCCCTGCCCGCGTGTCCAGGTCCCCTCCAATTGTGAAGCTATGCCAGGCCCTTGCAGACTTGCTCCTTAGTCTCTACCAGGGAGCCTGGCTCCCACAATGGGGTGGGAGTGGAGACGGGGGGCATGAGTCCTGTCCGACATACACTTCACACCCGAACCACCAATCTGGCTTCCCTCTGGATGCCCCAACTTGCCCTAGGCATCCACAGAGCTCTGGTACTGGTCCTCACACCTTGTGGTCTGAGGGCAGCCACAGCACAAGACAGAGGGCCTGGGAAGGACGTAGGGGTTCCCCAAGGTCAGGTACAATGGGGTTAGAGCTCACATCTGCAGGCCCCATGTCTGGCGTCAGGTGTGATTTCCGGAACAGGAACTTAGTAAGGTACACTGAAAGGCCCATTCCAGTTCTGCCTTAGCCCCTCTTGCTCTCTTCCTTTCCATTTCCGGCAGGATCTGGCCACCTTTGCTTGGCACCAAGGTTGGACCAGGGTGCCACGTGTGCAACAAGTTTGAGCTGGCTGAGAGTGAGCAAGTGGTGTGCACAGAGAAATGGTGGACAAGGAGATATCCAGCAGGGCCCTGAGTACAGGGAAAGGACGACAGTCCAAAAAATGCCAGAAAGACACCCAACACCAGCCCCAGCAGAAGGCTGGCAACAGGGCCATGCCTAGGAGCAGGTGGGATCTGAAGACCAGGGCCCACCCCAGTGGAGCTCCTCTGCCAGTGCATCTAGAAATGTGCACTTGACTGGAGGCCGCAGAAGAGAAACCGAGAACTCACTGCTGTCATGTCTTCTGCACAAGCACTTGCCATGAACATGTGGCACATGTACATCCAGTCTTTTTCTCTTAGAGGCTTCTAAAAGACATCGATGTTCTTGGGTTTTTGTCCTGATTGCAGAAACAACAACACGTTTACTACTCAGGGAGCACCTGCCACTGCTACCCACATATGGTAGGTCCTTCATTCAGGTATTTCCCAGGACTGTCACCATTACCAATCTGCTGTGTGGCCCTCAGCTCTGCTTCTATGACTGTCATTGCTACCCACATGCCTCGAGGGTCTTTCCACCATTTCCACGGCCTGGGCTATGCAGCCTGTTAGCCTGGCCCTATAGTCCCAGTGCATCCACTGCGGAGCTGTGGGACTTTGAGCAAGTCTCCAAATCTTTCTGCGCCCAGTGTTCTCATTTGGATAAAAGGGGTCATAACAGTGCCCACCTCCACCCAAGACTTCTCTAAGGACTCCAGCACAGTCCTAGTTGTTCAGCCAAGTGTCTGGCATGTAATATGAATTCATGTTACTTTCAGCTATTTTTTCACGGTTAAGGTTATGCTATCTATGTGTACAATTTCATATTTTGGTTTTTTCTTTAGCATAATATTAGCCATATACTCCTGTTCTTCAAGTCTTTATTTTTACATGATTGATTGGTATATTCTATCATATACTATCATATCTAACACAATTTTATGCTTTTGTAATGTTTCAACTAAGCATCTTTTTGCATGACTGTTTATTTGCATTTTAGGTGATCTCTTAGAAATACCACTGGAGGGTTAGAGAATAAAAACATCTTTCAGAGTGTTGATATCTTCTCTAGTAGGCCTTCTGGCAAAAAATATCTATCTGTTTTCCTAATGCCAGCAAATGAAAGTGCCCATTGTTTTCCCACAAACTATCATTTTTGATTGCTCTTTCACAAATGGCAAAACTTATCCCCTATTTGTATTTCTTTGATGACTAATTATAGTAGGATTTTACTTAATGGCTACATGTATTTCTTCCCTGGTAAATTGCCCGTACCTATCAATTACCCATTTAGCTGCTAGAAATTAGTATTTTCATTTTCTAATTTTAAGACTGATTCATATAGTAACCTTTTGTCAATTATATTTGTTGCAGATGTTTTGCTCCACCTTTCATTTACAATTTACTTGTTATGATGCTTGATGTAAAGATTTTTTAAAAATCTTTTATATTGTTGAATTTATTAAGATTTCCTTCTAATTTCTTTCACTGTTTTTTTTTAATTTTTATTTATTCATGATAGTCACACACACACACACACAGAGAGAGAGAGAGAGAGAGAGAGAGAGAGAGAGACAGAGACAGAGACATAGGCAGAGGGAGAAGCAGGCTCCATGCACCGGGAGCCCGACATGGGACTCGATCCCGGGTCTCCAGGATCGCGCCCTGGGCCAAAGGCAGGCGCCAAACCGCTGCGCCACCCAGGGATCCCTCTTTCACTGTTTTTAAGCTCAGAATATTCTTTCCTATCCAGAGACGATGTAAATATTCACTGGTGTTTTGTCCTAATATTTTTCTTAATATTTAGCCTTCAATCCTTTTGATATATACATTAGAGTATGGCATGTCTTAAGGCTCTGCACTAATTTTTCCTCCAAATACCTAAATGTCCTAATACCATCTTTTAATCATCCTTCCATAGCAATGATTGCAGTTTCCCTTGTGTATATTGTACATATGTGTATACCACATGTAGTCTCTCTTTGATCCACTTATTTGTTAATTTTGATGACACAGTGACTTGGTTACTCTATAATCTAGAGGTCTGTCTTGTAGCACTAGTAGAAATATCAAATTATGACATCAAATGAAGCATAGCCAAAAGCATATGAAAAACAATTTGTAAGTATCAAGTTTGTTGTGAAGATAATCTAAGTTGACACTGTGTTAGTGCCTAAGTTTTAATTTGTTTTAATGAACTGAGTTCAGTTTTGTACCACACATTGGCAAGGAAACTCAATCTCAGCAAGGAGGCAGGAAATCCCTCTTCCTAACTTACAACCCTGAGGGCCACCACTCTCAGAATTTACTGTTTCCCCCATCGATGACAACATTCAATTACTACAAGGCAATCACTAAAAAGGTCTATGTGTCTTCTAAAGTAAACCAAGTGAATAGCAGCTGTGTGCAAGGCACAGTTGGTAAAGGGAAAGGAACCAAGGAACATTTAGAAGAGTCCCAGAAGTAGGCAAAGTTATAGAAAATGTGGCACAATGTGACAAAGCAAGTGTTTTTAAGAAAATCAGCACTATCCAACATGGCAGAGAGGCACAAGAGAACAATGGTGAGAGCCAGCCAGTATAGATCTCATCTCCTTAAGGGGTAGAGGTCACACACTGAGTACACAAGAGGAATTTCACAAATTACACAGACATACTTCATATTAGAAAAGGTAATAGGAGGGATCCCTGGGTGGCGCAGTGGTTTGGCGCCTGCCTTTGGCCCAGGGCGCGATCCTGGAGACCCGGGATCGAATCCCACGTCGGGCTCCGGGTGCATGGAGCCTGCTTCTCCCTCTGCCTGTGTCTCTACCTCTCTCTCTCTCTCTCTGTGACTATCATAAATAAATAAAAATTAAAAAAAAAAAAGAAAAGGTAATAGGAGTGAGCATGAAGTTCTGATTTTATTTATTTGTTTTTTTAAAGATTCTTTTTTTTAAATTTTTATTTATTTATGATAGTCACAGAGAGAGAGAGAGAGGCAGAGACACAGGCAGAGGGAGAAGCAGGCTCCATGCACCGGGAGCCCGATGTGGGATTCGATCCCGGGTCTCCAGGATCGCGCCCTGGGCCAAAGGCAGGCGCCAAACCGCTGTGCCACCCAGGGATCCCCGAAGTTCTGATTTTAATGGAAGGCAGACATTAGAAACGACAAATACCCACCATTTGCCTCGACATGGATGGAACTGGAGGGTATTATGCTGAGTGAAATAAGTCAATTGGAGAAGGACAAACATTATATGGTCTCATTCATTTGGGGAGTATAAAAAATAGTGAAAGGGAATAAAAGGGAAAGGAGAGAAAATGAGTGAAAATATCAGTGAGGGTGACAAAACATGAGAGACACCTAACTCTGGGAAATGAACAAGGGATAATGGAAGGGGAGGTGGGTGGGGGGTTGGGGTGACTGGGTGACGGGCACTGAGGGGGGCCCTTGGCGGGATGAGCACTGGGTGTTATGGTTTATGTTGGCAAATTGAACTCCAATAAACAATAATAAAGAAAAAATAATGGAAGACAGAGCAGGCATGACTTCAGGAGCAAAGGATGAAGTTTCTGAAGTTACTTGCCCCCATAATTATTACATTATATATGTAATAATTGTACCCTGGAGCCCATCCTAATACCTCCTTGTACTCTTGCCTCCATAATTATTATTACACTCTGGAGCCCATCCTAATACCAAGAGTACAAGGAGGTATTAGGATGGGCTCCAGAGTGCAAGTAGAAGGGCACACTTCAAAGAGGAAACTAGGAGTGAACAAGTCTAGATGTTCAGGTTAAGGGTCTATGGTTCCCCATATCCCCTGTCATTAAAGGGGAACATGGGGGAACAGGGGAATAAAGCAAGAAGTGCCCAATAAACACCTGAAAAAAGTTCCAAAATAAAACTATTTTGCCCTCTTCAAGCTGGCAGGGATTTTTAAAAACTCTAATACATGCTGGCAGGGTGTGGTGACATACACATTCTCACATACCACTACAAGAATATAAACTGGAAAGCGTTTTGATAAGCAATTCAAAGCACAAATCAAGTATCTTGAAAATTCCTGTTCTAGTTATTCTAGAGGAGAAAAAAAAACAGAGCTGTAGAGATACATCTAAATGCAAGGATGCTCAAAACAGTGTGAGTAATCACTGTAAAAGGGAAAAATTAAAGTTTCCCATGACAGAGGAATGAATAAATAAATTATATCTAGATGATGAAATACTCAGCCTTTGAAGATCATGATTTTAAAGAATTTTTAATGACTTGTAAAAGTGGGTATGATATAAAATCAAACAAATATTTAAAGGCCAAATAAATAAATAATCAATAATAAATAAACAAAAATCAGTATACTAGCGGCACTTGGGTGGGTCAGGCAGTTAAGCATCTGCCTTCAACTTAGGTCATGATCCCAGGGACCTGGAATGGAGCACCCACCCACCCCCATCAGCGGGGAGTCTGCTTCTTCCTCTCCCCACTCCCTTGTTGGTGTTCTCTCTCTCTCTCTCTTTCAAATAAATAAATACAATCTTTTTTAAAAATCAGTATACAAGTACATGACCATAATCTGTTTATAATTATGATGCATAACTTTAAGTACATACATACTTACATGTGTACATTTAAAAAATGGTAGGAAATACACCAAAACATCAATAGTGCTTTTCTCTAACAAGTGATTTTGTTTGCTTCTTTATATTTTTCTGCCTGTTAAATCTTTTTATGCAACCAGCACATCACACTTTTATGATTAAAGCAAGATTAAGAAACTCTGCCAATAGAAGACATCATTTACAAACTAGAAGGGGAGAAATCCCAGTTTCTTCCAGCCCTGAAGCTTAGAACTGCATGAAAGAATCGAGCTCCTATGCAAAATTGCCCACTGGCTTGAACACAGAACCAGAAGTGAGTTTTGTTCTGGCATGAGTGGGGTTGAACTTGGCCTTGAACAATGGGGAGGGGAAAGAGATGTAGAAAGCAGGATCATATATCAGCCCTGGAGGGTTCATTCACACACAAGAAGAGGCATATGTCCTATCAAGTGAGCACAGGTCACTGCCACATCTGAATTCAACTGGGATGGTGGGGGAGGAGGAGATACCTCTGGCTGCTTACAGAAGTTGGCTAGCTAGAACATGGAGCACTTGTGTCTAACACCTTTGTGAACTGGAAAGGGAAGGCACATTGGCTTAGATGCACCCATAAATGTCTCAAGCCAACTGTACAGGTCTTAACTCCTGGCTCAACCACATATTTTCTGTGTGAATTTGGACCAATTAGGCTTTCAGGGCCGCCATTTCCTCATCAGTGAAATGAATATGAGGGCAACTACTACCTAAGGCTTTCTGGACCATGAACTACGTTATAGAAAAGTATATAGAACTGCATGCCTGGCACACTGGAAATGCTCTACAAGTGTTTGTTATTATTTGTTGCCATTACCCACATACTGATTTGAGATGGCCTGAAATACAAATAGTGAATACTAAGGGGCTCAGTTCTAACATGGAGGAAGTCATTGATCTGTCAGGGAGGCCCAGAAGAAGTAAAAACAAGAAAGTAGAGACTTGGGTGAAAATTAGGAAGTTAAAGAGAACCCCCACATCCCAGCATCATCAATCTTCATCACAGGCCTGGGGAACTGTTTAGAAAATGTTGTCAATTAATTTTTTAAGATCAATTCAAGTAGATTTTGCATTTGGTTAGCAATGATCCAGGATTGTTTTGAGTTTAAAGGAAAGAACATATTTTAGATGACTTGAACTCCACCACTTGCTCCATTAATACCACTGCAAGGAATTTATCCACAGGACCTAGACTGACAAGTCTGAAAATATGTGGTATAAGTTTGTTTAATTTTGGTGTTGCACAGAATAATGTAAACTTGGAAACAACTTTGTTATCAATTGTGGATTGGGGTAGATAGATTATGACATGCTGGTAAAGTGGAATGCTATGCAGCCATTAAATGGGATGAATCTCCATCTACATCTATATATGCACTGGCACAGAAAGCTGTGCACAGCACATTATTGAAGGCACAATACCGTTCTGTAGTTGTACAGAAAGAAAGGGATCAGAAGAATATATAAAGATTGATAGTGATTGTCTCTGGGAGGTAGGGTTTGAAGACATTTATGTTTTCTTCTTTATGTCTCTATTTTTTTAGTTTCTAGAATGAGCATGTATTATCTTTGTCATAGGCAAATCTGATTGTGTAAAAAAAAATTTTTTGTGAAATGAATGAATGTCTTTTAAAAATCCACAACAAATAGTTCCTTTTGTCACCCTCCTCCCACCCCTTTCTTTGGGGCCAAGTTGCCATTATTAAGCATGCTGTTCTTCTGACTGGAATGTAACTATCCAGTGAGGGAGAACGCAATTGGGAATATCTCCCAGATAATTATGAATGCTAAATGTGAGTAGGTGAGCAGACAAAAAAAAAAAAAAAAAAAAACACCATACAACATTTAGAATTCTTAAAATGTTCATTTTTCTTCTCAGAACTAAAATTGCAAACTCTATTTCAATTCAGGGGCTCCAAATGCTTAGTTTTCACTTTCTATGAATGGATTGGGTATGAGTACCTCCCATGGGGTATAAAAATAAACATAAAACTTCTCACACTACCAGAAATTGAAAAGGGCCATTGTACTCTTTTGCTGACCATAAGCGTATCAACTTATCTGGCTTTCACTCAATCACCTGCACAGAAGCCTCATGGCACTACTCTTTTCAGCATCCATAGTTCCTCTGCTGGCTGTAACTTGGAAATTATGTAGTTTGGAAATTGGAATCTCTGATTTTTGAAAAATAAAGAGGATGGCTATTTGTTGTGGGGACACAATGGCATCCCAGAGATCCATTCCAATCACTTGGCCTTCAGGAGGAAAAGGTACTCTAGGATACCCCACAGAGTGGTACAAGAATATCTTCACAGGGCCCAATCTGACTTCTAAGAAGGACAGGAGGAAAAAAAAAAAAAAAGAAGGACTGGAGGAAAGAAAGGAGGATGTGTGTGGGAGCAGGAGTGGGAAACTCCGCTACAATGAACAACTGGCTTTGCCTTCCCAGAAAGAATGGAAATCTGGTCATCTCCAGAGGAGTCTGACATCGAGGATCAGAGGACAGAGAGACCAAAACCTGAAGCAGCATAAGGAAGTTTATCAATAACTCCATTTGCCACTGGGCTTGCAGAAGGAAAGAGAAACAGAAACTATCAGTTTCTGGCTCCCAAGAAAACACAAATCTGAGCCCTGGCTCTCCAGTCCTAGCTCATAGGATCCACAGAAGGAATGCTGTACTTACACAGGGAGACCAGGGTCCTATACTTCACCAGTGTCCCTTCCTTACCTACATCCCTATCAGAAGGGTCCAGCTCACTCCTACCCTCCTGGCAGAAGTCTGAGGGCACATCTGTGAATATCACAGACTCCAAAAAGATCCAAACCATTCCTACTTACCCTGAACTTCCTTTAGGAAGGCTGAAGTTGGTAGTGCCAGAGGAAGAGAAGAAGATGGACAGGAAGGTCTCTCTGCTCCAAGTCTGATGCCTACCGAGGACCTAGTATGTGTCTAGCCAAGTACTTTACTCCGTGGAAACTACAAAAAAGAGTAAACACATATCTCTCAAGGAGACAGTCATTTAATCAGGAAGAAAAGAGCTTAAGCAGATTCTAGTAAGTCCCTACATGCTGGGCATGGTGGAGATGGGAAATTCAGCAGCAAGGAACTGGCTCAATTTGCCCCTCGCGGTATATGATGAGGACTCCCAATTCCAATCCCTTCCAGCCCCAGATCTCTGCCTCCTCAATAGATATCTGTCAGGTGAATAATTAAAACAATCTGAGAACAAAAGCCCTGAGTGCAAAGTCAAATGATGAGTTTTATTGTAGAGAACACATGGCCTGCTGGAGCAACAGAGAAGGAAGTGAAGTGGGGGTGGGGATGATGGATGACTGAGAGTGACTTTAGGAAGGAGGTGGTCTTTAAGGGAGGGTGACACTTGGATGGGACACTTCACACCTTTGGCCCATGGCATCAGAAGTCCTTACAACAGCAGTTCTGCCACTGCTTTGCAGGGAGGGGTCCCCACTGCCAAGCCTTCTGCTGGATTACTGCAACTGTCCTGTAACTGGATTTCTTGCCACTTCAACTCATGTTCTACCATTCCATTGTCTACACTGGAGTGGCCATTCAAAGTGCAAACCTAGGTATGGCACGCTTCTTTTTAAAAATCCTCTGTAAGCATTCTTTCTCAGATGAAGAAACTACATTCCTTCCGATGACATTCTAGGCCTTTGGCAACCTGGGCCTGATGTACCTGTCTGGTCTCATCTCCTCCTACTCCAGCCCACATAGACTCCATACTCCAGGGAAACAGTCCTCCTCACCGTTCTTGGAATGCATATGTTAATTCTCTTCTAGGTTTCCAATGCTTTTGTACTTGCTTTCAAATACATTCAAGCTCAAAGGTAATTACTATCTGATCTTAAAAACACCCTCGGGGATCCCTGGGTGGCTCAGCGGTTTAGCGCCTGCCTTTGGCCCAGGGCGCGATCCTGGAGTCCCGGGATCAAGTCCCGCGTCGGGCTCCCGGCATGGAGCCTGCTTCTCCCTCTGCCTGTGTCTCTGCCTCTCTCTCTCTCTCTCTCTCTCTCTCTCTCCTCTCTCTGTCTATCATGAATAAATAAATAAGTAAATCTTAAAAAAAAAAAACACCCTCAACTGTCTCCTTGGGGATTTAAAACATCTAGAACCTCATAATTACATGCATAAGTGAAAAAGATGACCTGATGACAAAAACAGACACACAAATGGACAAAGATTAGAAAGAAGTGCACAAATGTGAGATAAGGCTTGTTGAGTAATAGAGTTATAAACAGTTTCTTCTACAAGAAGAAATATGTTAGTGTCACTACAACATATTTTTTACTGATTAAAAAAACAGCAAGCGGGATCCCTGGGTGGCGCAGCGGTTTGGCGCCTGCCTTTGGCCCAGGGCGCGATCCTGGAGACCCGGGATCGAGTCCCACGTCGGGCTCCCGGTGCATGGAGCCTGCTTCTCCCTCTGCCTGTGTCTCTGCGCCTCTCTCTCTCTCTGTGACTATCATAAATAAATAAAAATTAAAAAAAAAAATTAAAAAAAAAAAAAAAAACAGCAAGCAATAGTGTACCAAATGACAGGAGGCATTAAGGTAAAGAATCTGCTTTGGGGGTAATTAATTATTTAACCAAAAGAGCACAGTGGGCTAGACACCATTATGGAAGAGACAATTTTTCAGTTAACAGTAGGAGGGAATGTCCTGAACCGTGTCATAACAGCTAGAAAGAGCAAGAGGCTTGTGCTCAAGACACAACCAAGACTGCTGCCTGTAAGGGGTGGCGGGCGGTGTCAGGGACCACAATGACTCTAGGAGTACAGGCAAAAGGACGGAAGTCAGACAACTCCTAGATGAGAGATAATGTGATCATACTTGGTGCCTGGAATGGCCACTGATATCTAGAAATGGTACATGGCTGTTACCTGAGAACACACTGGTTTTGCTGCAGTTACCAGGGTTGTATTCTTGGGGGTAGGGGAGTAGTGAATTCCCAAGAAGCTTTATGTTCCTTTGGGAATAGCAGAAATATCTGAGAATGAGAGGAAACAGGAAGGAAAATAATATTTGTTGAGTATCTACACATGCTAAGCACCATGGTCAGAAGTTACATATGGTAGGCCATGAAACCTTCACAACAACCCGGTGAGGTATAGACCTCTTATACCCTTTCACAACAGAAGTACATTCAGAGTGGTTCTAGAACTTGCCTAGCCCCTAGCATGTAAGTGACAGAGCTAACAAGTGCCTGTGTATATTTCTGAGCAACCGGAAAGGGATCATAGACAAATGAAAGTAGAGATCATGTTGAGATCATGGGTGCTTTCCTGATGACTTCTATTTTTCTTAATGTTGTTATAATAATGTTAAAGCAATTTCTTCTGACTGGAAGTTATTTTTAAGATTTTATTTATTTGTTCATGAGAGACACAGAGAGAGGCAGAGACACAGGCAGAGAGAGAAGCAGGCTCCATGAAGGGACCTCGATTCGGGACTCGATCCCAGGATTCCAGGATCATGCCCTAGGCCGAAGGCAGACAGACGCTCAGCTGCTGAGGCACCCAGGCGTCCCTTGACTGGAAGTTAAAAAGGAATTAGTTTGATGGATTCCTAGATACCCTACCCCATATCTATTTAATGTGATCTGAAGACCAGTTTAACAAATTTAAGAATTAGGATTAAAGTCTCAAAAGGCAACTGTTATAATTTTTCAAGTAATTTTTAAAAAGATAAAATAATAGGGACATCTGGGTGGCTCAGCAGTCGAGTGACTGCCTTCGACTCAGGGCATGATCCCAGATCCAGGGATTGAGTCCCATGTCAGACTCCCTGTGAGGAGCCTGCTTCTCCCTCTGTCTGTGTCTCTGCTTCTCTCTGTGTGTCTCTCATAAATACATAAATAAGCAAATAAATAAATCTTTAAAAACAGGTAAAATGATAAAAGCAAGCTTTATAAAAGACAATACAAACTAGGGATGGTAGAAAGGGAGGTGGGTGGTGGGTGGGGGGTGACTGGGTGACGGGCACTGAAGGGGGTACTTGATGGGATGAGCACTGGGTGTTATTCTATATGTTGGCAAATTGAACACCAATAAAAAATAAATTTATAAAAAGAAAAAAATAAAATAAATGTATAAAAATAAATAATAAAAAAGACAATACAGAAAGATCCTGAAATGCCAAAAAAAAAAAAAACAATCATTAAACTCTATAATCAATTTTTTATAAATAAGAGAATGAAAATATACGACAGTTCCCTAAGAAGCAACCAGAGGCCAGGGATCTTGGCTCAGATAACTGAAGCACTGCAGTGACTGACGCCCTGTGCCAACAGGGCAGGAGAGAATCTGCATGTTGGTGTTCCCAGAGTGAAGAGATTTTTCAAAGTGAAGTGTGTAGAGGAGCTGGCTTTGCCAGAGGCTGCATCTTTGAGTCCCACGTCACATTCTAAATGCAAAACCCACAATTTTATATGATGGGGGCAATAAAGACTAAAAAGGTTTATGCTCCAACTAGTCCATAAAATGCAATTAATGCCTGTTTATTCTCATATCTGTGACAAAACGGATTCCTTTAAGCTGCTTCTCAAATTCTATGTCTCAGGTGTATAAGTCATGTTTAACAAATGGGCCTAAATTACAGAAAGCAATAGTCTTGTTTAGATCTTAAAGTGTCTGAAAGCCTTGTGGCAATTCCTATGCCCAACACAAGAAATGGAGATAAACAAAACTTGAAATCTGTTTATTTTTTGCTCCAAAAGACACTTCTCTGGTCTTGAAAAGAGTTGCGCTGATACTAGATTTGTAGATGTGTATTTATATGCAATGTGAAATGTTTAAAAATTTGCTACTTTGAGGGGCACCTGGGTAACACAAACACAGTTGGTTGATTGTCCAACTCTTGGTTTCAGCTCAGGTCAGGTGATCTCAGGGTCCTAGGATGGAGTCACGCATCTGGCTCCATGTTCAGCAGAAAGTCTGCTTGAGATTCTCTCTCTTCCTCTGCCCTGCTCCCCTTACATAAATAAATAAAATCTTTAAAAAATTTGACACTTTGAAAATTGACCTAAAGGTCAACCTAAAATCACAGTAACTAAAGGTCTTCTTTATTGTGGGTAATACAGTAAAAGACTAAACTCTCTTCTGCCTGTTTTCTTCAATCCAGTGAAACAACTATCTGGCACCAAAAAACTAAGCATTTCCTCTAGGTCTCTGCACAGGCCTGACCAGGCTGTGCCTTTTTTTTTTTTTTTTTTTTTTTTTGGCTGTGCCTTTTTAGTGGATCACAGGAAATCCTGCAGGAATCCATCAGTGACTACTTAACTGTCCTGGAAAAAGTGGAGGCTTTTCAAAGAGTTAAAAATAGATCTGCCCTAGGACCCAGCAATTGCACTGCTGGGGATTTATCCCAAAGATACAAATGCAATGAAACACCGGGACCCCATGTTTATAGCAGCAATGTCCACAATAGCCCAACTGTGGAAGGAGCCTCGGTGTCCATCGAAAGGTGAATGGATAAGGAAGATGTGGTTTATGTATACAATGGAATATTCCTCAGCCATTAAAACGACAAATACCCACCATTTGCTTCGACATGGATGGATCTGGAGGGTATTATGCTGAGTGAAATAAGTCAATCGGAGAAGGACAAACATTATATGGTCTCATTCATTTGGGGAATATAAAAATAGTGAAAGGGAATAAAGGGGAAAGGAGAAAAATTGAGTGGGAAATATCAGGGAGGGAGACAGAACATGAGAGACTCCTAACTCTGGGAAATGAACTAGGGGTGGGGAAGGGGAGGTGGGCGGGGGGTTGGGGGTGACTGGGTGACCGGCACTGAGGGGGGCACTTGATGGGATGAGCACTGGGTGTTATTCTATATGTTGGCAAATTGAACACCAATAAAAAATAAATTTATAAAAAAAAAAGTGGAGGCTTTTTTTTTTCTTTTACACATTGGTAAGGTAATGTAAATTAGATATTTGAAACCCTTCTTGGGGAAGAAATGTGTGGGAAATATCAGAAAGGGAGACAGAACGTAAAGACTGCTAACTCTGGGAAACGAACTAGGGGTGGTGGAAGGGGAGGAGGGCGGGGGGTGGGAGTGAATGGGTGACGGGCACTGGGGGTTATTCTGTATGTTAGTAAATTGAACACCAATAAAAAATAAATTAAAAAAAAATGAAACCCTTCTTTTTTTCAGTATATTTGTTTTTTTAATAATAAATTTATTTTTTATTGGTGTTCAATTTGGCAACATACAGCTTAATGCCACTGAGCTGTACACTTAAAAATGGCTAGAATGGTAATTTTTGAGATATATAATTTTTAAAAAAGAGTATAAACACCATCTGGGTCTATTCTTATGTATAAACATCAATTTATACTCTGACATACCTTCTATTCTAGCCTGTCTTCTCACTAGTTCTTGAAAAAAAAACTGTTCAGAGGGTACCTGGGTGGCTCAGTGGTTGAGCATCTGCCTTTGGCTCGGGTTGTGATCCCAGGGTCCTGGGATCGAGTCCCACATCAGCTTCTCCCACAGGGAACCTGCTTCTCCTTCTGCCTATGTCTCTGCCTCTCTCTGTGTGTCTGTCATGAATAAATAAATACAATCTTTAAAGAAAAAAAAAAAAGAAGAAAGAAAAAACTGTTCATTTCTTCTCCTGAGCATTTGTCATAGTATTATCTAGCTTAGAAACTATCATTTCTACATCTCCAAAGGCAGCTTAAATTTCTCCTTCTTTTGTTTCCCATACTACTTCTTATTTAAACTTGCGATATGAGTGGTTAATCATGCAGTTTCTTAATATTTCATCATTGCATATTCAGATCTTGTCCTGTTTTCTCTCCCCCAACAGGCCCTAATTTCCTTCACACCCAGGACTGGGTCTCACATGTGGCATAACAGAGAACTCTGAGGCACAGAGTAGATGTCAAAGGTGTAGTGAATGATCAAATGGTGGGTGGAGAGGAGAGAACTGCAGAAGGGTGTCCTATGGACTCCATCTTCTTTCAAGATGGGCAATCTGTGAGGAGTTTGAAGCTCAACCTCTTGGCGGCCACTGGCTTAGCAGAGACACTGCAGGGCAGAAAGGATGATACACTCTCTACCTAAGAATTGAGGAAGCCTTTCAGAGAGGAAAAAGAAATGCAAGCTCACATCTAAATATCCTGTCAGGAACCTAATCTTTCCCTATTTTTCTGGGTTATGCTTCTGGGTAAGAACAGGGTCCTAGGAAGGTACTGCTGGAGGAGGAGGAAGAAACTGTGAGAAACTCTGGCCCTGTCCTGAAGAAATCTAAGGTAAAAATTGATTGGGTACTACTACTCCCCTGTGAAACAGTGTTATCACCTACCCCCTACCTGCCTTACAGGCACTGAAGTTCAAAACTAGGTAAGAGACATGGCAGTGCTTTGCTCAGTGGCGCCAGAATGAAATAAAAGGAATGACCTAACGCCTAAGTGGCAGAAACCTTGGCAAGGCAGGGTTTACACCAGGCAGCAGGTGACATCTGAGCTACTCCTGTATACCCTGCCCCATTGAAGGGGCAGCCCAGAGAACACTCTGGGCTGCGCTGTCCAGTGGGGGCAGCCATGCAGTCAAATGCGTCTGTGTGCTGAGTATGACTTGAGATGTGCTGTACGGGTCAAATACACATTGGATTTTGAAGAGTTGGTGAAGGAAAAAAGAATGTAAGATATCTCGTCGCTAACTTCTTATATTGATCACATGCTGAAATAATACTTTTGGATATGGTGGGTTAAGTAAAACACGTTATTAAAGTTAATTTCACCAGTTTCTTTTAACTTCTAATACAGCACACAGGCAGCTCACATTGTGTTTCTATTGGACAGCGCTGCCCCCTAGGGGATGGTGGTGGCCTGACATCTCCAAGGCTACGGATGCCTTCTCTGCACCAAACATCCAGTCCTGCAGTCCTCCCACACCTCCCCACCCCAAGCATCGGTTTTCTCTTCCCTCATTCTGGGGAAGAGCTGGCCCCCCTCCTTCATCCGTAGACTGAGGGGCTCGCCTCTCTGCCCGCACTATCTGAGTTGGTTCCTTCACATCACTTTTCCTTCCCATCTGGAGTGTGGACTCCCACACTGAGCGCTTTAGGTTCCCAGCACTGTGGTAGAGGGGCGCCCCCGGGGGCAGTGCAGGCAGCCCGTGCACCAGCTTACCTCCGGCGCTCAGCATCGCCGATCTCCTCCAGCAAGCTCTCATCTAACTGTCACGCGCGGCCACGCACGGCCGTCACCACGGCAACTCAGTCTCACAGGCCACCTGAGTCACTCGACAACTGTGAGGCCGCAGGCTCAGAAAGGTCGCCAAGCCGGCAACAGGCACGCAGGGCGCTTGCGCTCTACAGCCACCGCCGCCCCCCCCCCCCCCCCCCCCCCCCCCCCCCCCCCCAGCTCCTCCAGGGCCCGCCATCGCGTCTTCGGAGTCCAAGCCTATCTGTTGCACGCTCCTCAGAGAGGGCTATTAGCTACCCCTGGCCCCTGAGGGCGCAAGGAGGTACTCCAGCCTTCCCTAAGGATCCTGGGAGTTGTAGTCCGCAGCCCAGACACAGGCGGGGTCTACCGGGCACCGTCCTTCCACAAGTGGCTAGAGAGGAGGTCGCTACCTTGGCAGCTGCGTCAGCCCCAAGGAACTCAAGGACCAGGACCTCCGTCCTGAGCTAGCACCCACCAGCTCCCTAGGCCCAGCTGCCTGCTAGCACACCTGCAGCCATGGGCGTCCAGACAGAGAAGGCGCCAGTGTAATTACAGGACAAGCACTTGGTGTACCAGCAGACTACAGGGGACAGAGTGAGGTCGTGAAGATTAACTTCCGCCACAGCTATGGGTTGACTGCCTTGCATGAGTCAG
Source organism: Canis lupus familiaris (assembly GCF_011100685.1). Classification (NCBI taxonomy): domain Eukaryota; kingdom Metazoa; phylum Chordata; class Mammalia; order Carnivora; family Canidae; genus Canis; species Canis lupus. The sequence goes on along the minus strand of NW_023330625.1, from coordinate 29,133 downwards.
ATACTATCCCAGGCTCAGGAGTGCAGAGAACCCAGACAGGTATGGGCCCTGCCCTCGAGGAGTTAATCAGTTACTGAGCAGTTGAGTCCTCGTGCAAGGATATAGGAAGTTACTAAAAACAGTAGCTAATCCCTAGCCCACAGCAACACTAGAGATGGGATCCCATAGGAGACTTTCAACCAGAGAAATGCCTGAGACACCCAGGCCTCGACTCCACAGATACCGTCGGCTCTGGGTCTATAGACCACCTGCATGTATCAAAGCACTGCTGTAAGGAACAATAAAATTTAGCCAGGCAAAGGTGAAGGGCAAATACCAGTTACATGAATAATCTCCCAAACACTATGCAATGCAATGAAAAATTATGTTCATTCTACCTTCAAACTATCAAATTCATTTACTTTTCTCCACTTGCCTAAATACCACCATAGTCCGTCCACCTGAGGGGTCTACAAAAAAAGGGGTCTGTGTGCTTCTTGGGATGTGCACACTTTCCAAGGGTTAGGTGGGAAAGGCTATGTTCAATTTTCACATTCGGGTGCTTAAAACTTGACACTTTGTTGGTGCATGTCCATCTCCACAATCACTTTCTTTCTTTTTTTTTTCTTATTTTTAAAAGATTTATTTATTTATTTACTTATTTATGATAGACATAGAGAGAGAGAGAGAGAGACAGAAACACAGGAGGAGGGAGAAGCAGGCTCCATGCCAGGAGCCCGAAGTGGGACTCGATCCCAGGTCTCCAGGATCGCACCCTGGGCCAAAGGCAGGCGCCAAACCGCTGAGCCACCCAGGGATCCCCCTCCACAATCACTTTCATGAAAGTTACAAAGGAAAGCATATTCATTATTCATCTTGAAATATTCATGCCGATAACTGAAGTGTACTTTCCCAGGATTTAAAAATCTCAGTGGCCCCGATGTTTATAGCAGCAATGGCCACGATAGCCAAACTGTGGAAGGAGCCTCGGTATCCAACGAAAGATGAATGGATAAAGAAGACGTGGTTTATGTATACAATGGAATATTACTCAGCTATTAGAAATGACAAATACCCACCATTTGCTTCAACGTGGATGGAACTGGAGGGTATTATGCTGAGTGAAGTAAGTCAGTCGGAGAAGGACAAACATTATATGTTCTCATTCATTTGGGGAATATAAATAATAGTGAAAGGGAATAGAAGGGAAGGGAGAAGAAATGTGTGGGAAATATCAGAAAGGGAGACAGAACGTAAAGACTGCTAACTCTGGGAAACGAGCTAGGGGTGGTAGAAGGGGAGGAGGGCGGGGGGTGGGAGTGAATGGGTGACGGGCACTGAGGGTTATTCTGTATGTTAGTAAATTGAACACCAATAAAAAATAAATTAAAAAAAATAAAAATAAAAATCTCAGTGGGCGGGCAAAATACAGGAACACCACCAATTATTAGTTTGGAAAAACCCTCCATCAGTGAGATAATCAAATCATCAATTCTTTAGGACTTGAAATATCCTATCGTACACACACTAATTTCTGCTGGGAATGATGCATGGTTCCAAAACATCAGTATCTTAGGCTGCGTTGAGACATTATGATTTCATATATTACTGTACAATGGGCCATACGCATGATTTGACACCTAATGCGCCACAATATTATTATATAATTTATATTTTCTGAAAAACAGACTCCTACATTTTCCCCATAATAATTGTCTTTGCCAATTATTCTTGATGCTTGAGCCTGCAAGAGAAAATCACATAAAATAACTTAATCAGGTTAGAATAATAAACATTTTCAGATTATCTGGACTATTTTATTATTTTATTTTATATCTGGAGTATTTTCTGATGATACCATGTATCGGAGATGCATGGATGATGATGAATGATACCAACAATATTTTCTGATGATACCATGTATCGGAGATGCACTGAATGATACCAACAAATTAAAAGTTTGCAAGATTCTTTGAGATAAATTAGCTTCTTAAAATAGTTAAAACTATTTAGTACAAATTAAATCAATAAGTATTCCAATTATCATTACCTTAGTTCATCTTACAAAATATTTTATGTCTTCCACCTCTTTTAAATAAACAAAAGGCCAGCTACAAGACAATTTTTAGCAGTATATCCATTTCTCTGTCTTATTTATTTATTTATATATTTATTTATTTATAGAAGAGCATGAGCAGGGGAGGGGCAGAGGGAGAGGGAGAGAAAGAATCTCAAGTAGACTAACAGTGAGCATGGAGCCCCACTGGGGCTCGATCTCACAACCCTGAGATCACCACCTGAGCAGAAATCAACAGTTAGGTGCTTAACTGACTGAGCCACACAGATGCCACCATTTATCGTTCTTCATGACATGACAAAGAGTTGACCATAATACCTAATAAAATTAATGAACTTATTTCTGAGGTTTACATGATTGTGATTTATTTATTCCTGAAAGATCGCTGGAGTGAAAAACATGGATGCATGTCATGCTTTCCCCGTTATAATGCCTTATTTGATAACATAAAATTTTAGGTACATATCACATAGGTTTATAATACACTCAATGATGATAAATAGCCTTTTTAACAAGTTTTGCAATTGATTAGAAGATGGATAAAATATCATATAAATGATCTATATCATTTAAAGCTCAATATCGAAGACTTCAGTAATATGCTTATTCAAAGAAGTATCCTATCATGTATTTCTTAGTAGTTTAAAAAATATTCTTCCAGGGGCATCTGGGTGGCTCAGTCAGTTAAACATCTGCTTTCAGCTCACGTCATGATCCCCAGGTCCTGTGATGGAGACCCACATTAGGCTCCCTACTTAGCGGGGAGTCTGCTTCTCCCTCTACCTCTACTTCTGCCTCTGCCTCTGCCCCTCCCTGCCTGCTTATGCTCTCTCTCATGCTCTCTCTTGTGATCTCTCTCTCTCAAATATACAAATAAAATCTTTAAAAAATATTATTCCAACTGCATATTAGCACAATTATTTAATTTGGAAAGAGAAAGAGTCATACTGATCTGACAGAAATTAAGGCCAATGTGCTTCATTGGTGTGACAATGATAAAGGCCTTTTCCAGTAAAGTTCCAGGGCATATATTTCCCATACACTGAATGAGCTAGATCTGCAACTTTAAAGTTTTAGCAACAATATGTAGAAAACATGCATAAGATATTTTTATCCTTTTTATCATTTTTATAAGGAACTAATTATTGGCAAAATAATTTTCATCAAGAACTAATTATTGGCAAAGCATATATTTAAATCAATTCTCAGTATACCTGGACTTTTCCAAGCAAATCAAATGAAAGAGTAGTTCTAACTGAAAGAAAAAGAGATAGAATTTATAGCTACGTCTTTGCAAAGGCTTTTTTTAGCATATTTTATTTTTTTAATATTTATTTATTTTTATTGGAGTTCAATTTGCCAACATATAGCATAACACCCAGTGCTCATCCCATCAAGTGCCCCCCCTCAGTGCCCGTCACCCAGTCACACACACACCCCCGCCGCCCACCTCCATTTCTACCACCCCTTGCAAAGGCTTTTTGATATGTTTCTCAGAAATTGTGAAACAAAGGACTCTAATGAGTGGAGGATCCATCCTTTTTCAGGCCAGGTAGTTTCCAAAAGGACTTAATAGAGTTGTCAGCTGATTGATAGATCCTTAAAAACAATTTTAAATGAGAGATTGTTGTGTGATTGTGGGTTAACCTCATGGAAGGAATTCAAAGAATGAGATGACATACTACATTAAATCTGCTTTTGCTCCCACCCGCTTCTTCTTTTTTTCCTTTGAATTTTTGAGGTTTTTAAATTGGAGAATAATTGACATATAATATCATATCAGTAAGACAGTGATTGGACATTCATATAATTACAAAATGGTCACCATGGTAAGTCTCATTACCATCTGTCACCGTACAAAGTCCTTACAATATTTTTTAAGTCATTACAATATTATTGACTATATTCTCTATGCTGTACATTACATCCCTGTGTCTTATTTATTTCATAACAGGAAGTTTTTACTTCTTTTTTTTCTTTTTTAGGAAGTTTTTACTTCTTAATCCTCTTCACCTATCTCATCCATATCTCTCCCCGTCTGGCAACCATCCTTTTGTTCTCTGTATCTGTGAGTCTGTTTCCATTTTGTTTCATTTATTTGTTTGTTTGTTTGTTTGTTTGTTTGTTTTTTAGATTCCACATGTAAGTAAAGTCCCATGGTATTTGTCTTTGTCTGGTTTATTTCACTTAGCATGATACCCTCTAGGTCCATCCATGTTGTTACAAAGGGCAAGATGTCCTTTTTCTGTGTGGCTGAATAATATTTCATTGTATATACACCACATATTCTTTATTTATTTATTTTTTTATGGGTGTTCAATTGGCCAACATATAGCATAACACCCAGTGCTCATCCCATCAAGTGTCCCCCTCAGTCCCCATCACCCAGTCACCCCCCACACCCCACCCACCTCCCTTTCTACCACCCCTTGTTCCTTTCCCAGAGTTAGGAGTCTCTCATGTTCTGTCTCCCTTTCCGATATCTCCCACTCATTTTTTCTCCTTTCCCCTTTATTCCCTTTCACTATTTTTTATATTCCCCAAATGAATGAGACCATATAATGTTTGTCCTTCTCCGATTGACTTATTTCACTTAGCATAATACCCGCCAGTTCCATCCACGTCGAAGCAAATGGTGGGTATTTGTCGTTTCTAATGGCTGAGGAATATTCCATTGTATACGTATACCACATCTTCTCTATCCATTTATCTTTTGATGGACACCGAGGCTCCTTCCACAGTTTACACCACATATTCTTTACCCATTTATCTATCGATGGACATTTAGGTTGCTTCCATATCTCAGCTATTGTAAATAATGCTGTGATGAACACAGGGGTGCATATTCTTTTTTAAATTTGCTTTTTTAGGGCAGCGCAGGTAGCTCGGCAGTTTAGCACCGCCTTCAGCCCAGGGTGTGATCCTGGAGACCTGGAATCAAGTCCCACGCTGGGCTCCCTGTATGGATCCTGCTTCTTCCTCTACCTGTGTCTCTGCCTCTCTCTCTCTGTGTGTCTCTCATGAGTAAATAAATAACATCTTTAAAAATAAATAAATTTGCTTTTTTATTTTCTACTTTTTGATAAATACCTAGAAAGGGAATTATTGGATCATATATATTTCTATTTTTAGTTATTTGGGGAACCTCCAAAATGTTTTCCATAGTGGCTGCACCAATTTACATTCCTACCAACAGTGCACAATGGTATTAAAAATAGAACTACCATATAATCCAATAATCCACTACTGGATATTTAACTGAGGACAAAGAAAGCACTAACTTGAAAAGATATGTGCTCCCCTGTGTTTATTGCAACATTATTTACAGTAGCCAACATATGGAAGCAACCTAAGTGTCCATTAAAAGAAGAATTGATAAGGAAGATGTGGGGTACATACACACACACGCAATGGAATATTGCACAGCCATTATAAAAGAATGAGAGGGGCAGCCCAGGTGGCTCAGTGGTTTAGCGCCACCTTCAGCCCAGGGCCTGATCCTGGAGACCCCGGATTGAGTCCCGCGTCAGGCTCCCTGCATGGAGCCTGCTTCTCCCTCTGCCTCTGCCTCTGCCTCCCTCTCTCTCTCTCTTTCTCTCTCTCATGAATAAGTAAATAAATAAAATCCTGAACATTAAAAAAAATAAAAAAGAATGAGATCCAGCCATTTGTGACAACATGGATGGACCTGGAAGATATTTTGTTAAGTGAGATTAGTCAGACTGAGAAAGACAAATACCATATGATTTCACTCATGTGTGGAATCTAAAACACAAAAAAATTAATAAACAAGCAATCATCAGAATCAGACCTGCAAATACAGAGAACAAAATGAAGGTTGCTGGGGGTTGATGGGGGGTTCGGTAAAATGAGTGAAAGGATGCGGGAGATAGACTTCCAGTTGTGGAATGAATATGCCACAAGAATAAAAGGTACAGCATAGGGAATATGGTCAATGATATTGTAATAGCACTGTTCAGTGACAGATAGTAGCTACACCTGTGGTGAGTATAGTGTAAGGGATAGAGAAGTTGAATCTCTATGTTGTACACCTGAAACTAATATAACTTTGCATATCAACTATACTCTAATAAAAAATTAAAACAAAAAGTTTTCCCCCAAACTCCAAAAAATCCCCACCCAAAACAAAACAAAAAACCCAAACCAAAAAAAAAAAAAAAAAAAAAAAAAACAATGCACAAGAGTGCCCTTTTCACCACTCCTCGGTAATACAGGTTAGTTTTTGTCTTTTTGACAGTAGTCATCCTGACAAGTGTGAGATGTTATCTCACTGTAATTTTGATTTACTCACTGATGATGAGTGATGTCAAGCATCTTTTCATGGGCCTGTTGGCCATCCACATGTCTTCTTTGGAAAAATGTCTACTTAGGTCCTCTGCCCATTTTTCATCAGCTTAGGGTTTTGGGGGGACTGGTAGGGGATATTGAGTTTATGGCTTCTTTATATATTTGATTTTCACTCCTTCTCATATATCAATTGTAAATACATTCTCTCCCCTTCAGCCGATTGTCTTTTTGTTGTGTTAGTGGTTTCCTTTGCTGTGCAAAGCCTTTTTAGTCTGATTAGTCCCAGTTTGTTTATTTTTGTTGCCCTTTCCTGAGGAGACAGATCCAAAAAAATCCATCACTAGGAGCAATGTCAGACCAACAGAGCTTACTGCCTGTACTCCCAGGATTTTTATGGTTTCAGGTCTTACATTTAAGCCTTTAATCCATTTTGAGTTTATTTTTGTATATGGTGTAAGAAAATGGTCCAGTTTTATTTTTTGCATGTAGTTGTCCAGTTTTCCAAACACCATTTATTGAAGGGACTGTGTTTTCCCCCATTGTATATTCTTGACTCCTATGCCGTAGGCTTTTTGAGCCATACAAATATGAGTTCATTCCTGGGCTCTCTATTCTGTTTTTACTGAACTATGTTGCTGTTTTTGTGCCAGGACCAAACTGTTTTGATTACTATAACTCTGTGGTATAACCTGAAATCTTGGGGCATAATACCTCTAGCTGTTTTCTTCTTCCTCAAGATTGCCTTGGATATTTGGGATATTTTGTAATTCCATACAAATCCTAAGGGTCCCTGTTTTAGCCCTGTGGAAGACAGCCATTGGTATTTTTGATAGAGATTCCTTTGGATCTGTAGATTGCTTTGGATGATATGGATATTTCAATAATATTAATTCTTCCAGTCCATGAGCATGGTATATGTTTCCATTTGTTTGAGTTGTCTTCAATTTCTTTCAGCAGTGTCTTATAGTTTCCAGAGGTCAGGACTTTCACCTCCCTGGGTAAGTTTATTCCTAGGTATTTTATTCTTTTTGGCACAATTGTAAATAGGATTGTTTTCTTAATTTCTCCTTCTGGTAGTTTGTTATTAGTGTATAGAAGTGCAACAGATTTCTGTATGTTGATTTTGTATCCTGCAACTGTACTGAATTCATTCATTGTTCTAAAAGTTTTGGGGTGGAGGCTTTAGGGTTTTCTATATACAAGTAGTATCATGTCATCTGCAAATAGTGACAGTTTTACTTTTTCCTCTCCAATTTGTTTTTTTAAAGATTTTATTACTTTATTCCTGAGAGACAAGAGAGAGAGAGGCACAGAGACAGGCAGAGGGAGAAATGGGCTCCATGCAGGAAGCCCCACGCGGGACTCGATCCTGGGTCTCCAGGATCACACCGTGGGCTGCAGGAAGCACCAAACCGCTGAGCCACCCGGGCTGCCCCTTTCCTGTCCAATTTGAATGCCTTTTATTTCTTTTTGTTTTCCAACTGCTGTGGCTAGTCTCATCTGATTCTTTGGATTTAAAAAAAGGTAAATGATCCTGCCTCATATTCTCACTCCTCATACTTATCCATGAAAATATTAATTCATTGAAAAAAAAAATCCCATCCATCTCTCCTACCGATTCATTTCCATCCAAATTTTACTTTTTACTTATTTCTGAAAAAAATTTACTAAGTTATTCTGAGCAGCTGGGTAATATGATCAATAATTGTGCTGGTGGAAAATTCAAAAATGAAGAGTCTTAGCACAGTGAACAAATATTGCAATGGAGAAAATAGCATTTCAATTTATTTATATATTTTTGTTGCAGAGAACCACTATAGGGTTCGGTAAAAGATGTTGAGGATGAAAGAGAGATTTCATTCAGATAAAATTATGTGAGGGAGGGGGAGTAGAGATAAAATGAAGATGTCGATTTTCCAACTTAGGACAGCTGTTTCTTGTATTTTTAAGTAGATGATGATGGGTGTCAAATTGCCAGGATATTTAGATTTCACTGGGTAGCATCAATATAGTAATGTTAAACTTTTGTTTTAAAATGTCCACACTGGGGCAAGCAGCCCTGGTGGCCAGGCGGTTTAGCACCGCCTTCAGCCCAGGCTGTGATCCTGGGGACCTGGGATCGAGTCCCACGTCTGGCTCCCTGCGTGGAGTTTGCTTCTCCTTTTGCCTGTGTCTCTGCCTCTCTCTCTCTCTCTCTCTCTCTCTCTTTCTCTCTCTCGAATAAATAAATAAAATCTTTTTTAAAAAAAAAGAATGACCTCATTTTAAAATAAATAAATACATAAATAAATAATAAATAAATAAATAAATAAATAAATAAATAAATAAATAAATAAAAAATGTCCACACTGCTTGAAGGGGGCAAGATGGCAGAAGAGTAGGGTCCCCAAGTCATCTGTCCCCACCAAATTACCTAGATAACTTTCAAATCATCCTGAAAACCTACGAATTTGGCCTGAGATTTAAAGAGAGAACAGCTAGAATGCTACAGTGAGAAGAGCTCACACTTCTATCAAGGTAGGAAAACGGGAAAAAATAATAAAGAAATAAAACAGCATCCAAGGGGGAGGGGCCCCACGAGGAGCCGGGTGAGAGCCCCCAGGACAGGAAAGCCCCATCCCGGAGAAGCAGGAGCTTCAGCAATCTTCCCGAAGGGAAAGGCGCTTGCAGGGAGCTCCGGCAGGACCCCAGGAGGGGCAGTGGAACCCCCAGGTTCCCGGGGTCACTAACAGAGGAAGTGCGCCGCTGAGGAGAGCACACCACACACCGCCGGCCAGGCTCCCTAAAGGGCGGAGCGCCCCGATGGGACCCGGGACCCAGGAGCAGCTCGAAGGTGGCAGAGGCAGCGGCTCCGCGGGGAGGGGGCTGCGGGCCCGGGAGCGTGATTCCAGCTGCGCAGGTCCCGGAGCCCAGGGCACCAGGTGACACAGCTCAGGATCCGGCACTCCCCCCCACCCCCCGGAAAAGCAGAGGCCAGGAGGGCACAGGGCAGCAAGGACACTCCTACCGCCGGGAGGCCCCGAGTTGTGCAGGCCCACGCCCCCGGCGCCCGAGGCATCCAGGCCCCTGCAGACTGGGAGCTGCAGTAGATACTGCTAGAGCTGACTCCAGGGCTGGAGAGCTGGCCGCAGCCACTGTTGTTGTTCCTCCTGGGGCCTGACAGGATAAACAACCCCCACTGAGCTTCACAGCGCCCAAACCGGATAAACAGGATAAACAACTTGCACTGAGCCAGGCACCAGGCACGAGGCCGAGCAGCTCCCCCAGGTGCTCACACCTGAGAATCAGCACAGCAGACCCTCCCCCAGAAGAGCAGCTAGAAGGACAGGGGAAAAGCAAGTTATTGAACAAGCAGCACTGGAAAGATTCAGGGGAAGACAAGGGATTTACAGTATATAGAATCAGGCAATACTCACACTTGTTTTTTTTTTTCTCTTTGCTTCCCCCCACCTTTTTTTTTCGTTTCTCTTTTTTTCTTCTTTTTTTCTTTTCTTTTTTCTCGTCTCTCTTTTTCTCCTTTTCCCAGTACAACTTGTTTTTGCACTGAGCAAAATGACTAGAAGGAAAAACTCACCTCAAAAGAAAGAATCAGAAACAGTCCTCTCTCCCAGAGAGTTACAAAATTTGGGTTACAATTCAATGTCAGAAAGCCAATTCAGAAGCACAATGATAAAGCCACTGGTTGCTCTAGAAAAAAGCATAAAGGATTCAAGAGGCTTCATGACTGCAGAATTTAGATCTAATCAGGCAGAAATTAAAAATCAATTAAATGAGATGCAATGCAAACTAGAGGTCTTAACGACCAGAGTTAACGAGGTAGAAAAACAAGTGAGTGACATAGAAGACAAGTTGATGCCAAGGAGGGAAACTGAGGAAAAAAGAGAAAAACAATTAAAAGATCATGAGGATAGGTTAAGGGAAAAATATGACAACCTCAGAAGGAAAAATCTACGTTTAATTGGGGTTCCCGAGGGTGCCAAAAGGGACAGAGGTCCAGAATATGTATTTGAACAAATCATAGCTGAGAACTTCCCTAATTTGTGGAGGGAAACAGGCATTCAGATCCAGGAAATAGAGATATCCCCCCCCCCCAAATCAATAAAAACCGCTCAAAACCTCGACATTTCATAGTGAAACTTGCAAATTCCAAAGACAAAGAGATCCTTAAAGCAGCAAGAGACAAGAAATCTCTAACGTTTATGGGGAGAAATATGAGATTAACAGCAGACCTCTCCATAGAGAACTGGCAGGCCAGAAAGGGCTGGCAGGATATATTCAGGGTCCTAAATGAAGAAGAACATGCAGCCAAGAATATTTTATCCAGCAAGACTCTGATTCATAATAAAAGGAGAGATGAAGAGCTTCCAAGATAGGCAGAAACAGAAAGAATATGTAACCACCAAATCAGCTCTGCAAAACCTAAAAAGGGGGACTCTGTAACAGAGGAAGTCCAAGGGAACAATCCACAAAAACAGGGACTGAATAGATACCATGATGACACTAAACTCATATCTTTCAATAGTAACTCGAACGTGAATGGGCTTAATGACCTCATCAAAAGAGGCAGGGTTTCAGACTGGATAAAAAAACAAGACCCATCTATTTGCAGTCTACAAGAGACTCGTTTTAGACATAAAGACACCTACAGCCTGAAAATAAAAGGTTGGAGAACCATGTACCATTCAAATGGTCCTCAAAAGAAAGCAGGGGTAGCCATCCTTAGATCAGATAAACTAAAATTTACCCCGAAGACTGTAGTGAGGGATGAAGAGGGACACTATCTCATACTTAAAGGATCTGTCCAACAAGAGGACTTAACAATCCTCAATATATATGCCTCGAATGTGGGAGCTGCCAAATATTTAAACCAATTAATAACCAAAGTGAAGAAATACTTAGATAATAATACACTTATACTTGATGACTTCAATCTAGCTCTTTCTACCCTCGATAGGTCTTCTAAGCACAACATCTCCAAAGAAACGAGAGCTTTAAATGATACACTGGACCAGATGGATTTCACAGATATCTACAGAACTTTACGTCCAAACTCAACTGAATATACATTCTTCTCAAGTGCACATGGAACTTTCTCCAGAATAGACCACATACTGGGTCACAAATCGGGTCTGAACCGATACCAAAAGATTGGGATCGTCCCCTGCATATTCTCAGACCATAATGCCTTGAAATTAGAACTAAATCACAACAAGAAGTTTGGAAGGACCTCAAACACGTGGAGGTTAAGGACCATCCTGCTAAAAGAGGAAAGGGTCAACCAGGAAATTAAGGAAGAATTAAAAAGATTCATGGAAACTAATGAGAATGAAGATACAACCATTCAAAATCTTTGGGATGCAGCAAAAGCAGTCCAAAGGGGGAAATACATCGCAATACAAGCATCCATTCAAAGACTGGAAACAACTCAAATACAAAAGCTAACCTTACACATAAAGGAGCTAGAGAAAAAGCAGCAGAATGGACCCTACGCCCAGCAGAAGAACAGAATTAATTAAGATTCGAGCAGAACTCAACGAAATCGAGACCAGAAGAACTGTGGAACAGATCAACAGAACCAGGAGTTGGTTCTTTGAAAGAATTAATAAGATAGGTAAACCATTAGCCAGCCTTATTAAAAAGAAGAGAGAGAAGACTCAAATTAATAAAATCATGAATGAGAAAGGAGAGATCACTACCAACACCAAGGAAATACAAACGATTTTAAAAACATATTATGAACAGCTATACGCCAATAAATTAGGCAATCTAGAAGAAATGGACGCATTCCTGGAAAGCCACAAACTACCAAAACGGGAACAGGAAGAAATAGAAAACCTGAACAGGCCAATAACCAGGGAGCAAATTGAAGCCGTCATCAAAAACCTCCCAAGACACAAGAGTCCAGGGCCAGATGGCTTCCCAGGGGAATTTTATCAAACGTTTAAAGAAGAAACCATACCTATTCTCCTAAAGCTGTTTGGAAAGATAGAAAGAGATGGAGTACTTCCAAATTCGTTCTATGAGGCCAGCATCACCTTAATTCCAAAATCAGACAAAGACCCCACCAAAGAGGAGAATTACAGACCAATATCCCTGATGAACATGGATGCAAAAATTCTCAACAAGATACTGGCCAATAGGATCCAACAGTACATTAAGAAAATTATTCACCATGACCAAGTAGGATTTATCCCCGGGACACAACGCTGGTTCAACACCCGTAAAACAATCAATGTGATTCGTCATATCAGCAAGAGAAAAACCAAGAACCATAGGATCCTCTCATTAGATGCAGAGAAAGCATTTGACAAAATACAGCATCCATTTCTGATCAAAACTCTTCAGAGTGTAGGGATAGAGGGAACCTTCCTCAACATCTTAAAAGCCATCTACGAAAAGCCCACAGCAAATATCATTCTCAATGGGGAAGCACTGGGAGCCTTTCCCCTAAGATCAGGAACAAGAAAGGGATGTCCACTCTCACCACTGCTATTCAACATAGTACTGGAAGTCCTAGCCTCAGCAATCAGACAACAAAAAAGACGTTAAAGGCATTCAAATTGGCAAAGAAGAAGTCAAACTCTCCCTCTTCGCCGATGACATGATACTCCACATAGAAAACCCAAAAGCCTCCACCCCAAGATTGCTAGAGCTCATACAGCAATTCGGTAGTGTGGCAGGATACAAAATCAATGCCCAGAAATCAGTGGCATTTCTATACACTAACAATGAGACTGAAGAAAGAGAAATTAAGGAGTCAATCCCATTTACAATTGCAACCAAAAGCATAAGATACCTAGGAATAAACCTAACCAAAGATGTAAAGGATCTATACCCTCAAAACTACAGAACACTTCTGAAAGAAATTGAGGAAGACACAAAGAGATGGAAAAATATTCCATGCCCATGGATTGGCAGAATTAATATGGTGAAAATGTCAACGTTACCCAGGGCAATTTACAGGTTTAATGCAATCCCTATCAAAATACCATGGACTTTCTTCAGAGTTAGAACAAATTATTTTAAGATTTGTGTGGAATCAGAAAAGACCCCGAATAGCCAGGGGAATTTTAAAAAAGAAAACCATAGCTGGGGGCATCACAGTGCCAGATTTCAGGTTGTACTATAAAGCTGTGGTCATCAAGACAGTGTGGTACTGGCACAAAAGCAGACACAGAGATCAATGGAACAGAATAGAGAACCCAGACGTGGACCCTGAACGTTATGGTCAACTAATATTCGATAAAGGAGGAAAGACTATCCACTGGAAGAAAGACAGTCTCTTCAATAAATGGTGCTGGGAAAATTGGACATCCACATGCAGAAGAATGAAACTAGACCACTCTCTTTCACCATTCACAAAGATAAACTCAAAATGGATGAAAGATCTAAATGTGAGACAAGATTCCATCAAAATCCTAGAGGAGAACACAGGCAACACCCTTTTTGAACTTGGCCACAGTAACTTCTTGCAAGATACATCCACGAAGGCAAAAGAAACAAAGGCAAAATTGAACTATTGGGACTTCATCAAGATAAGAAGCTTTTGCACAGCAAAGGATACAGTCAACAAAACTAAAAGACAACCTACAGAATGGGAGAAGATATTTGCAAATGACGTATCAGATAAAGGGCTAGTTTCCAATATCTATAAAGAACTTAGTAAACTCAACAGCAAAGAAACAAACAATCCAATCATGAAATGGGCAAAAGACATGAAGAGAAATCTCACAGAGGAAGACATAGACATGGCCAATATGCACATGAGAAAATGCTCCGCATCACTGGCCGTCAGGGAAATACAAATCAAAACCACAATGAGATAGCACCTCACACCAGTGAGAATGGTGAAAATTAACAAGGCAGGAATCCACAAATGTTGGAGAGGATGCGGAGAAAAGGGAACCCTCTTGCACTGCTGGTGGGAATGTGAACTGGTGCAGCCACTCTGGAAAACTGTGTGGAGGTTCCTCAAAGAGTTAAAAATAGACCTGCCCTACGACCCAGCAATTGCACTGCTGGGGATTTACCCCAAAGATACAGATGCAGTGAAATGCCGGGACACCTGCACCCCGATGTTTATGGCAGCCATGTCCGCAATAGCCAAACTGTGGAAGGAGCCTCGGTGTCCATCGAAAGATGAATGGATAAAGAAGCTGTGGTCTATGTATACAATGGAATATTCCTCAGCCATTAGAAACAACAAATACCACCATTTGCTTCAACGTGGATGGAACGGGAAGGTATTATGCTGAGTGAAGTAAGTCAATCGGAGAAGGACAAACATTGTATGTTCTCATTCATTTGGGGAATATAAATAACAGTGAAAGGGGATAAAGGAGAAAGGAGAAAAAATGAGTGGGAAATATCAGAAAGGGAGACAGAACATGGAAGACTCCTGACTCTGGGAAACGAACTAGGGGTGGTGGAAGATGGGGAGGGCGGGGAGTGGGGGTGACTGGGTGGCGGGTACTGAGGGGGGCACTAGACGGGATGAGCACTGGGTGTTATTTTATATGTTGGCAAATTGAACACCAATAAAAATAAATTTATAAAACAAAACAAAACAAAACAAAAATACAGATGCAGTGAAACGCCAAAACACCTGCACCAAGATCTTTATAGCAGCAATGTCCACAATAGGCAAAATGTGGAAGGAGCCTCGGTGTCCATCGAAAGATGAATGGATAAAAAAGATGTGGTCTATGGATACAATGGAATATTCCTCAGCCATTAGAAACGACAAATACCCACCATTTGCTTCAACGTGGATGGAACTGGAGGGTATTATGCTGAGTGAAATAAGTCAGTCGGAGAAGGACAAACATTATATGGCCTCATTCATTTGATAAATTTTGATTAATTCATTTGGGGAATATAAAAAATAGTGAAAAAGAATAAAGGGGAAAGGAGAGAAAATGGGTGGGAAATATCAGAATGGGACACAGAACATGAAAGACTCTTTAACTCTGGGAAACGAACAAGGGGTGGTGGAAAGGGAGGTGGCCAGGGTGTGGGGGTGGCTGGGTGACAGGCACTGAGGGGGGCACTTGATGGGATGAGCACTGGGTGTTATGCTCTATGTTGGCAAATTGAACACCAATAAAAAAAATAATAGAATAAAATGTCCACAATTATGATGTAGTATAAATGACATATTTACAATTTAGACGTAGATTGAAATATTTTATTTTTTAATAATAAATTTATTTTTATTAAAACCACAGTGAGATACCACCTCATATCAGTGAGAATGCGAAAATTACAAGACAGGGAATAGAAATATTGGCGAGGATGTGAAGAAATAATAACTGGTGTTATTTCATCAATATTTGATAAAATTCACTAGTGAGACAAACTGAGATAATCCTAATTCTGTGACCAAAAAAAAGGTGGTATCTCACTGTGATTTTGATTTGTACTTTCCTGATGGCAAGTGTTGCGAAGCATTTTTCATATGCTTGTTGGCCATGTGTAGGTCTTCTTCGGAGAAATGTCTGTCCGTGTCTTCTGCCCATTTCATGACTGGATTGTTTGTTTCTTTGGTGTTGATTTTGATAAGTTCTATATAGATCTTGGATACTAGTCCTTTATCTGATAAGACATTTGCAAACACCTTCTCCCATTCTGCAGGTTGTCTTTTTTGTTGTTGTTGACTGTTCCTTTGCTATACAGAAGCTTTTTATCTTGAGGAGGTCCCAAGAGCTCATTATTGCTTTCGTTTTCCTTCCCTTCATAGATGTGTCTTGCAAGAAGTTGCTGTGGCCAAGTTCAAAAAGGGTGTTGTCTGTGTTCTCCTCTAGGATTTTGCTGGATTCTTGTCTCACACTTAGATCTTCCAAGCATTTTGAGTTCATCTTTGTGTATGGTGTAAGAGAATGGTCCGGTTTTATTCTTCTGCATGTGGCTGTCCAATTTTCCCAGCACCATTTACCGAAGAGACTGTCTTTCTGCCCCTGGAGTTTCTTTCCTGCTTTGTCAAAGATGAGTTGACCATAGAGTTGAGGGCCCATTTCTGGGTTCTCTACTCTGTTCTATTGATCTATGTGTCTGTTTTTGTGCCAGTACCAGACTGTCTTGATGATCACAGCTTTGTAATACAGCCTGAAGTCAGGCATTGTGATGCCCCCAGGTTTGTTTTTGTTTTTCAACATTCCTCCGGCTATTTGGGGTCTTTTCTGGTTCCATACAAATTTTAGGATTATTAGTCCCAGCTCTGTGAAAAATGTGGATGGTATGTTGATAGGGATTGCACTGAACGTGTAGATTGATCTGGATAGCATAGACATTTTCACAATATATATTCTCCCAATCCATGGGCATGGTATGTCTTTCCATCTCTTTACGTTTTCCTTGATTTCTTTCAGAAGTCTTCTGTAGTTTTTAGGGTATATATATCCTTTACCTCTTTGCTTAGGTTTATTCCTAGGTATCTTATGGTTTTGCGTGTAATTGTAAATGGGATTGACTCCTTATTCCTCTCCCAATTTCTCTTTCTTCAGTATCGTTGTTAGTGTATAGAAATGCAACTGATTTCTGTGCATTGATTTTGTATCCTGCCACATTGCTGAATTGCTGTATGAGTTCTAGCGATCTTGGGTGGAGTCTTTTGGGTTTTCTATGTCCAGTATCATGTCATCTGCGAAGAGGGAGAGTTTGACTTCTTCTTTGTCAATTTGAAAGCCGTTTATTTCCTGTTGTCTGATTGCTGAGGCTAGGACTTCCAGCACTATGTTGAGTAACAATGGTGAGAGTGGACGCCCCTGTCATGATCCTGACCTTAGGGGAAAGGCTCTCCGTTTTTCCCCATTGAGAATGATATTCGATGTGGGCTTTTCATAAATGGCTTTTATGATATTGAGCTATGTTCCCTCTATCCCTACACATTGAAAATGTTTAATCAGGAATGGGTGCTGTATTTTGTCAAATGCTTTCTCTGCATCTATCGAGAGGATCATATGGCTGTTGTCTTTTCTCTGATTGATGTGATCTATCACGTGGATTGTTTTATGAATGTTGACCCACCCTTGCATCCTGGGGATAAATCCTCTCAATGTACAGTTGGATCCTATTGGCTACTATCTTGGTGAGAATTTTGGCATCCATGTTCATCGGGGATATTGGTCTGTAAATTCTCCTTTTTGGTGGGGTCTTTGTCTGGTGTTGGGATCAAGGTAATGCTGGCCTCATAGAACGAGTTTGGAAGTAGTCCCTCCATTTCTTCCCTTGAAACAGCTTTAGTAGAAGAGGGATTATTTCTTCTGTAATCCTTTGGTAGAATTCCCCTGGGAAGCCATCTGGCTCTGGACTTTTGTGTCCAGGGAGGCTTTTCATGACTTCAGTTTCCTCAATTTCAATTTCCTCACTGGTTATTGGCCTGCTCGAGTTTTCTATTTCTTCCTGTTTCAGTGCTGGTAATTTGTAGGTTTCCAGAAATACATCCATTTCTTCCAGATTGCCTAGTTTGTTGGCATATAGTTGTTCATAATACGTTTTTAAAATCGTGTGTATTTCCTTGGTATTGGTTGTGATCTCTCCTCTTTCGTTCGTGATTTTACTCATTTGAGTCTTTTCTCTTTTCTTTTTAATAAGGCTGGGTAGGGGTTTACCGGTCTTATTAATTCTTTCAAAGAACCAGCTCCTGGTTTCGTTGATCTGTTCTACAGTTCCTCTGGTCTCTATTTCATTGAGTTCCACTCGAATCTTTATTATCCCTCTTCTTCTGCTTGGTGTAGGCTTTATTTGCTGTTCTTTCTCCAGTTCCTTTAGATGCAAGGTTAGCTTGTGTATTTGAGATTTTTCCAATTATTTGAGGGAGGCTTGTATTGAGATGTATTTGCCCCTTCGGACCACTTTTGCTGTATCCCAAGGATTTTGAAAAGTTGTGCTTTCATTTTCATGAGTTTGCATGAATCTTTGGAACTCTTCTCTAATTTCCTGGTTGACCCATTCATCTTTTAGTAAGATGCTCTTTAACCACCAGGTATTTGAGTTCCTTCCAAATTTCTCTTGTGATTGAGTTCTAGTTTCAAAGCGTTGTGGTCTGAAAATATGCGGGGGATAATCCCAATCTTTTGGTATCAGTTGAGACCTGATTTGTGACCCAGTATGGGGCCTATTCTGAAGAAAGTTCCGTGAGCACATGAGAAGAATACGTATTCAGTTGCATTAGGATGGAATGAGAAAATGCTCTGCATCACTTGCCATCAGGGAAATACAAATCAAAATCACAACGAGATCCCACCTCATACCAGTGAGAATGGGGCAAATTAACAAGGCAGGAAACCACAAATGTTGGAGAGGATGCGGAGAAAAGGGAACCCTCGTACACTGTTGGTAGGAATGTGAACTGGTGCAGCCACTCTGGAAAACTGTGTGCAGGTTCCTCAAAGAGTTAAAAGTAGACCTGCCCTACGACCCAGCAATTGCACTGCTGGGGATTTACCCCAAAGATACAGATGCAATGAAACGCCAGGACACCTGCACCCCGATGTTTATAGCAGCAATGTCCACAATAGCCCAACTGTGGAAGGAGCCTCGGTGCCCATCGAAAGATGAATGGATAAAGAAGATGTGGTTTATGTATACAATGGAATATTACTCAGCCATTAGAAACGACAAATACCCACGATTTGCTTCGACGTGGATGGAACTGGAGAGTATTATGCTGAGTGTAATGAGTCAATCGGAGAAGGACAAACATTGTATGTTCTCATTCATTTGGGGAATATAAATAATAGTGAAAGGGACTAGAAGGGAAGGGAGAAGAAATGGGTAGGAAATATTAGAATGGGAGACAGAACATGGAAGACTCCTAACTCTGGGAAACGAACTAGGGGTGGTGGAAGGGGAGGAGGGAGGGGGGTGGGGGTGAATGGGTGACGGGTAATGAGGGGGGGCACTTGACGGGATGAGCACTGGGTGTTATTCTGTATGTTGGCAAATTGAACACCAATAAAAAATAAATTTATTATTAAAAAAATAGAATTGTAAGAAATAAATTTTTGTTGTTTATAAGCAAAAAAAGAAAAAAAAAAGGATGGAATGTTCGGTATATATCTGTGAAATCCATTTGGTCCAGTGTGTCATTCAAGGCTCTTATTTATTTGGCAATGTTTCGCCTACAAGATCTGTCCTTTTCTGAGAGTGCAGTGTTGAAATCTCCTACTATTAATGTATTATTATCTATGTGTCTCATTACTTTGGTTATCAATTGGTTGATATAATTGGCTGCTCCCACATTAGAGGCATAAATATTGATAGCTAGGTCTTCTTGTTGGATAGACCCTTTAAGTATGATATAGTGTCCCTCTTCATCTCTTAGTACAGTCTTTGGTTTAAACGCTAATTTATCTGATATGAGGATTGCTACCCCCAGCTTTCTTCTGAGGACTATTTGCATGGTAAATGGTTCTCCATCCCCTCATTTTCAGTCCAAAGGTGTCCTTAGGTATGAAACAAGTCTTTTGTAGACAGCATGTGGATAGGCCTTGCTTTTTTATCCAGTCTGATACCCTGTGTCTTTTGACTGGATCATTTAGCCTGTTCACGTTCAGAGTGACTATTGAAAGACATGAATTCGGTGCCATAGTATTACTTGTACAGTCCTTGTTTCTGCAGATTGTTTCTTTGGGCTTCCTCTTCGCTTACGGCGTCCCCTTTAATATTGCTTGCAGAGCTGGTTTGGTGGTCACATATTCTTTCAGTTTCTGTCTATCCTGGAAGCTCTTTATCTCTCCTTCTCTTCTGAATGACAACCTTGCTGGATAAAGGATTCTTGGATGCATGTTTTTCTTGCTAGGTACCCTGAAGATATCATGCCAGCCTTTTCTGGCCTGCCAGGTCTCTGTGGATGGGTCTGCTCTTCATCTGATATTTCTCCCCATGTAAGTTAGGGATCTCTTGTCTCCAGCTGCTGTAGGATTTTCTCTTTATCTCTGACATTTGCAAGATTCGCTATTATATGTTGGGATGTTGATCGGTTTTTGTTGATTTTGTGTGTGTGGGGGGGTCCTCTCTATCTCTTGGGTATGAATACCCGTTTCCTTCCCCAGGTTAGGGAAGTTCTCAGCTATGATTCATTCAAACATACTTTCTGGTCCTCTGTCTCTCTCCGTCTCTCTGTCTCTGTATCTCTGTCTCTCTGACTCTGTCTCTCTCTCTGTCTGTCTCTCTCCACATCATCTGAAATCCCAATAAGACTGATGCTATTCTTTCTCGAACTATCACTTAATACTCGGAGACTTTCCCCATGAGCTCTTGGTTGTTTTTCTCTCTTTTCCTCAGCTTCCTTCCTTTCCATCAACTTGCCTTCTATGTCACTCACTCTCTCCTCTGCCTCATTTACCCTAGCTGTTAGAGTATCCACTTTAGACTGCACCTCAATTAAAGCATTTTTAATTTTGGCCTGATTAGGTCTCGCTTCTGTGGTAAGACATTCTCTAGAGTCTTTTTTTATTATATATTTTTAATAATACACTTATTTTTTATTGGTGTTCAATTTGCCAACATACAGAATAACACCCAGTGCTCATCCCGTCAAGTGCCCCCCTCAGTGTCCGTCACCCATTCACCCTACCCCCCGCCCTCCTCCCCTTAACTACCCCTAGTTCGTTTCCCAGAGTTAGGAGTCTTCATGTTCTGTCTCCCTTTCTGACATTTACCACCCATTTCTTCTCCCTTCTCTTCTATTCCCTTTCACTATTATTTATATTCCCCAAATGAATGAGACCATATAATGTTTGTCCTTCTCCGATTGACTTATTTCACTCAGCATAGTACCCTCCAGTTCCATCCACGTTGAAGCAAACGGTGGGTATTTGTCATTTCTAATGGCTGAGTAATATTTGTGTGGAATCAGAAAAGACCCCGAATAGCCAGGGGAATTTTAAAAAAGAAAACCATAGCTGGGGGCATCACAATGCCAGATTTCAGGTTGTACTACAAAGCTGTGGTCATCAAGACAGTGTGGTACTGGCACAAAAACAGACACAGAGATCAATGGAACAGAATAGAGAATCCAGAAGTGGACCCTCAACTTTATGGTCAACTAATATTCGATAAAGGAGGAAAGACTATCCACTGGAAGAAAGACAGTCTCTTCAATAAATGGTGCTGGGAAAATTGGACATCCACATGCAGAAGAATGAAACTAGACCACTCTCTTTCACCATACACAAAGATAAACTCAAAATGGATGAAAGATCTAAATGTGAGACAAGATTCCATCAAAATCCTAGAGGAGAACACAGGCAACACCCTTTTTGAACTCGGCCACAGTAACTTCTTGCAAGATACATCCACGAAGGCAAAAGAAACAAAAGCAAAAATGAACTATTGGGACTTCATCCAGGTAAGAAGCTTTTGCACAGCAAAGGATACAGTCAACAAAACTAAAAGACAACCTACAGAATGGGAGAAGATATTTAAAATGACGTATCAGATAAAGGGCTAGTTTCTAATATCTATAAAGAACTTAGTAAACTCAACAGCAAAGAAACAAACAATCCAATCATGAAATGGGCAAAAGACATGAAGAGAAATCTCACAGAGGAAGACATAGACATGGCCAACATGCACATGAGAAAATGCTCTGCATCACTTGCCATCAGGGAAATACAAATCAAAACCACAACGAGATACCACCTCACACCAGTGAGAATGGGACAAATTAAGAAGGCAGGAAGCAACAAATGTTGGAGAGGATGCGGAGAAAAGGGAACCCTCTTATACTGTTGGTGGGAATGTGAACTGGTGCAGCCACTCTGGAAAACTGTGTGCCGGTTCCTCAAAGAGTTAAAAATAGACCTGCCCTATGACCCAGCAATTGCACTGTTGGGGATTTACCCCAAAGATACAAATGCAATGAAACGCCGGGACACCTGCACCCCATGTTTATAGCAGCAATGACCACGATAGCCAAACTGTGGAAGGAGCCTCGGTGTCCAACGAAAGATGAATGGATAAAGAAGATGTGGTTTATGTATACAATGGAATATTACTCAGCCATTAGAAATGACAAATACCCACCATTTGCTTCAACGTGGATGGAACTGGAGGGTATTATGCTGAGTGAAGTAAGTCAGTCGGAGAAGGACAAACATTATATGTTCTCATTCATTTGGGGAATATAAATAATAGTGAAAGGGAATAGAAGGGAAGGGAGAAGAAATGTGTGGGAAATATCAGAAAGGGAGACAGAACGTAAAGACTGCTAACTCTGGGAAACGAGCTAGGGGTGGTAGAAGGGGAGGAGGGCGGGGGGTGGGAGTGAATGGGTGACGGCACTGGGGGTTATTCTGTATGTTAGTAAATTGAACACCAATAAAAAATAAATTAAAAAAATAATAAAATAAAATAGTCCAAGAAAAAAAAAAAAAAAAGAAACTAGACCACTCTCTTGCACCAGACACAAAGATAAACTCAAAATGGATGAAAGATCTAAATGTGAGACAAGATTCCATCAAAATCCTAGAGGAGAACACAGGCAACACCCTTTTTGAACTCTAGAGTCTTTTATGCTTTTTTTTTTCTCAACAGCCACCAGTGATTTTTTAGTTCTGTTCCTGAATTCTGTCTCCGATATTTTACTTAAACCCGTATCCATTAGATCTGTGGCACAGAGTATCACCACCGGTTCTTTCCTTTGTGGTGAATTCTTCCTCCTGGTTGTTTTGTCCAGTGCAGAACACCTTGCGAGAAGTGGTCACTTTTCTACTTGTAGCGTTCCAGCTGTCCTTCCTTTACATCTCAGGTGGAATTCATAGGTGTTCAGGGTGGTTTGAAAGTTATATAGCTAAATTTGGGGGACCAGATGAAATGAGGACCTCTACTCTTCCGCCATCTTGCCTCCTTCCCGGGGCTAAAATTCTTTACTCTGGTTTATACAGCCTGAGAGTTCTGATACATGTCTGCCAATCATGATCTCACATCAGCCTTTCACCCTTGGTTGACCTGTCATATTTCAGCCCCTCTTAGGTAATACTGTTCCCACCACTGGACATTTGAACATTGCTGTAACCATGGCCTGCACTGCTCTCGCCTTCTTCCTTCCCCTAGGTATCCCCTACATGTGCTTCAGGTCTCAGCACCCCTGCCATTTTCATAGGGAAGACTTCCTTGACTTTCCAGACTGATTCATATCCCCCTTGAGAGTTCTCATTAGCGCCGTGTACCTTTCCTTCATAGCACTAGTCATATGTGCCATTTTATATGTATCGGCAAGTATGATACTTGGAGGAGATCCACAAAGCCTCAGGAGTGATTTAAAACAAACGAACAAACAAAATTACAGTCCCTCCACATGCATTCCCAACCCACCCACAGGTCAAAATCTCAGTTCCTTTTGAATGAGAGAACAGCCCCTTGGCCTCCCTGCACTACAGTTTATGGGGGCACTGCCTATGCTGAGTTCTCCACACTTGATGAGTCTTGACACTAAAAGTTTTCTCTTGACACCAAAACTTTCTTTTTCAGGCACCTGGCTCCAATAGCCATGAGTCATAGTTTTCAAGAGGATGGCCTTTGCCAGGCTCCACAGAAGTATGTGTGTGTGGTGGTGGTGGTGGTGGGGGGGGGGATAGGAGAAGAAGAATAAAGAGGCCAAGAGCTACACCCTTTATTGTCTTTGGACTCTTCTCATTGTACTCACTGCCCAGATCCCTGAACTCTAGAGCCACGCTTGGCTTGGAAGAAACACTCAGGGAATGTTGCTTGATCCTTTGCATCTCTGTGCCATCCATCCGTGGAAGGAGATGCACTCAAAGAGCTTTTGCTGCCACCTGAATGGATGCTAGGGCACTGGGGTAGGGGTGGGGTGGATCCCCTTGATGGATATGACAGAGTTTATCCTTCCACGTTTGCTTGGGGGGATGATTTCCTTAGGGTCTGTGGTCACCCCTTAGACTATGCCCTGAGTTAGGGCAGGTGTACTTCTGCTCTGACGTACAGGCGTAGGTTCAGCATGTACTATAATGAGTGGAACGCAGAGGGTACAGCATAACTCCTTATTGGATGAATACATGAAGGTCTTCGTTTTGTCTGGGGGAGGCCCTGGGAGCACCCCCCACCCAGGGTCACAGGGATGGATTTTCCTTCCCTGTGGGGAGAAGGGAGGGAGGGAAACAATAAAACATATCTTTCCTTCCCAAGCGGGAGGGACAGGAAGTGCCCCATACACGTGGCCCCCGGAGGCTAAAGGAGCACTTGCATTTGGAGAAGGCTGGAGGTTATTTAGGAGAGGGGCAGCCCAGGAAGGGGTGGGGGGAGCATAGACAAGTAGGCAAAGGCTTCAGAGCTCACCGAACGCCCACTGGGCTGGGGTGGACTGGGCTGGGCCTGGCTGGGCCCCTGAGGGGCCTAGGTCCAACATTATATAGGGCAGGACACAGCCTTATTCCGGGCATGGTGGTGGCACGTCAGGAGAGACAGACTTGCCCCCCTTTCAGGGGCTTTGTTCCTAGGAAACTGCAATGGCCATCGCCAGGGTCTGAGGAGGCTGGGCTGGAAGATGGGGATCAAGCCTGAGAACACTGGGCCAGCCCTCCCTGCCTTGCAGGAGCTCAACTCCACAGCCTGGAAATTGTCATCCCCAGAACCTTCATGACTAAAGGCTCCTGAGTTTCTATTACCCCCTCCCTCACTGTGGCTCTGACCCTGACCTCCCACCATGTACGTTACAGGAGACGGGGCCTGGGTAGAGGCACTGTACCCATCATGGCAGGGAATACCGTATCACCTCAGGAGAATACAAGAACGTGGAATCTTCAAAACACTACAACGTACAGCCTCACAGGGGATTCTCGCGGCCTCCCGTTGGGACAGGAAGATGACTCTGATTGGCAGATGAGGAAATAGGGGTTCTCCAAGGAACTATGACTCTCCGAGGCAAACATAAGGGAACCCAGATGCCTTAGCTCCGGCCACCATAAGGAAATACCACAGACTGGGCAGCTAAACAACAGACTTTGATTTTCTTAGAGTTCTGGAGGCTAGAAGTCTGAGATCAGGGTGCCAGCACGGTGGGTTTTGCAGAGAGCTCTCTTCTGAACCTGGGGGTGGCTTCCATCTCTTTGTGTGCTCACAAAATGTCTTCTCTGTGCGTTTGGGGTAGGAGGGAGGGGAGAAAGAGAGACGGTAAGAGAGAGAGAGACAGAGACAGAGAAACAGAGAGAGGGAGAGAGAGAGAGAGAGAGAGAGAGAGTGAGTTCTGGCATCTCTTCTTAGGAGGACACTACTCCTATCGGATCAGGGCCTTAAGATCTCATTTAACATTAACTGCCTCCTCATAGGCCTTATCTCCAAATACCGTCACTGGGGTTTAGGGCTTTGGCATACAAACGTACATACACATACAGTCATACAAACATTGGGAGGCAAAATTCAGTCCATAGCACCAGGTGCTCCGTAACGGAGCCCTAAAGAACATGGTTCGTTTACTGCTGCTTCTGTTCACTGCATACACAGTTCAATGCTTTTTGAAAACTGCATCTACCCGGTGACTGACCCAGCCCCCCTGTCAAGCTACAGAGCATTTGTGTCTTCCCAGAAAGTACCTCTGATCTCCTTGCCAGTCACTCCTACCTCCCTTTTGCATTCCTGCTCTTGCACTCTGTATCAATGGAATCATACAGGGTCACACTCTGGTGTCTAACTTTTCTCACATGGCACATCGTCCGTGAGACACACCCATGTGGTTGTGAGGGTCAGAGGTCCACAGAGAGGAGATTCACTGCAAGCTCCTTGTCCATTCTCCTGCTGATGGGCATCTGGGTTGGCTCCAGTATGGGGCTATTGTTGTGAAAGCTGATGGGAAAGATGATGAAAGGCTCACATCCTTGAGTGAGTCTCTTTGTGTTCCATTCCCCTGGGCGAGGAAGTAGGAGTGCCAGGGCTGGGTCACAAGGTAGGTAGATGAGTTGTTTGAAATGATTGCACACAGACGTCTAAAGATGGCCTCACAATTCACACTCTCGTCACCAATTCTCTACGTGAGAACCATCCCCATCCTGACCCAAGGCAGAGGCAGGCTGGCCACCATTCGAGGCTGGCCACATCCCAAGTACCACCCACATTTGTAGTGAGCCTGTTGCCACCCAGCTCCCCCAGAGGGACTGTCGTGTGTTACAGAGAGTACTGCAGGCAACCAGGTGTGTGAAGGACCCGTGGAAGACATGCTGCCGCTTACCCAGCCCAGCGGCACCCTGAGTGGGGAAGCATGAGCACCACGTTGGGGTGATGCTCCAAAGGGCTGTGTGAGCCCAAAAGGAGCCGCCTGCACCTGTGAGGTTTCAGTGGGCAGGTAGACATGCAGAGGGAGCTGGCGGCAGCTGGGAAGAAGCTGAGGAGGTACTGTTTCCCAGGTAGGAGCAGTCAGCAAGTACCTGGGGAGGTACTGTTTCCCAGGTAGGAGCAGTCAGAAAGGCAGGTTTAGAAAGGGAGGAGTGGGCCCACTACCCAGGAGCTACCCAAGAGCCTGTGGAAGGTTTGGGGCAGTGCAGGGAGCCCCCAGATGCTGGGAGCAGCAGGAGCCGAGTGTGTGAGCAGAAGGGGTGGTGGAGGAAGCGGGCTGGCGAGCAGCCAGAGCAGTCTTTGGCTGGCAGGGACGTGGTCTGAAGCCACAGTTTAGGAAATGTGGGTGGGAACTGCCTGGTAAGGTGGTAGGAGGGAACTCCAGGCTCTCCCCAGACGAGACAGGAGGGGTCCGTTGGGCTGTGCACGGCTTGAGCCCTTGGCGATTGTGGTGTAAAGCAGAGAAGCCCTTCCCCTTCCCAGGTTGTGAGCAGACTACGCTCCCCCTCAACCTGTGAAGATTAAGGGACACATCTGAGGTCACCCAGATGGGGAGCAGTCAGGTGAAGAGAAACATTGAATCCCCACCCCCCCACACCCCCGCTGCCACGCCTGGGTTCTATGTGCTCAGCTAAGCTTGGTCTTCATTGGTCTTGGTCTTCATTCCCAACAGCTACTACCAGAGGAGGTATGTTATGGGAGGGAGCATCCAGTCGCCCAGAGGCCCGGGCCTTCTGTGAACCCTGATTGAAGCATCTCTGCAACACCCCACAGTGAAGTGTTTCTGTGTTTATTTCTCCGCGTGGTTAGCAACCTGCTGGGGGCTGGCTCTGTGCAGTGCCCAGGACTGGCAATCAGGGGGACCGAGCCAAAAGCCAGAAGACCCTGTGAGCTGGACCAAGCAGGCGGGACACTTCATTCCTTTAGGAATTGAACACCTAATTGAACACCTGATTCCTTTAGGTCCACCAGGGAGCCCAGCCACCCACAGGGCCTGGATGGTGGTGGTGGGGGTGGGAGGAAGAGGGCAGAGTGTGTTTCAACATGGTGTCACACAGGACTCTCAGATGTGAGCGTGGCCACAGAAACTCATCCCTGCCCCTGTCACCCCACTTGCCAACACCTCCTCTCACAAAAGGTGAGAGGAAAGACAAGTGCTGGCGTGATCCCCATGTCAGACAAGGGCCTGCCCATTCTCTGGGCCCACACAGAAGTGAGAAACCTGGGACCCAGCTTGAGCCCTCCCTGCGCCTTCTCCCTCCCTGAAGCCTGGAGCACCCCCCCCCCTTCTCTCAAATCCTCTGCCTGAGGAGGCCCAGGCCATCACCATCTGGTCTGGCCTACTGCAGAAGCCACCCTCTACTCCAGGATTACTACCTCCCTGCTGCCCAGTTCACCCCACAGCGGGGCTGATCCTTGCCATCCCCTTACTTCAAACCCAACAGGGCTCTCCACAGCCTTGGGGGGTAATGGTCCCAGATCCCTGGCAGACGGGGGCAGGCTGACAGATTTGGGTGCTTGCTCCAAAGAAGGCACCAAGGGCCTCCAGTGGGCCAGACTCTGCTCCGGGTGCTGGGCACCCTGGGGCGAGAAACATGGGCAAGGCCCCTTCTCCTGGGGGGCTTGCCACCTGGGGAGGGAGGCCCTGATGCCCCAAAGCTGAGGCCCAAATCTCTGCTATCTGTCACACGATGACCCATAAAAACAATGCCGCTGATGTGAATATGGATGGAGAGTATTCCAGATTCCACTTTTTGCTGTGGGTGGACGGGCAGAGGAGGCCTCAGGGAGGAGAGGACGTTTCTGCCAAGATTTGGATGAGGAAGAGGAGGAGGAGGAGGCGGAGGAGGCCACTACCAAGGGAAGGTCTTGGGGTGGGTTTTCCCACACAGAGGAGGAGGGAAGGCAAAGGCCACAGGTGAGAAAGGGCCGGGTGTGGTGCTCTGGGGCAAGCCGAGAAGGCCGATGAAGCAGGAGTTTGGTGAGAGGTGCTGGGGGCTGCTGGTACGGAAAGAAGAGCAGAGGAGGAGGCCAGCTCCCTGGGTGGGGGTGGAGGGGTGGGGGGAGGGCGTGTGTGGGCAGGCAGGGAGGGGGAGTGGTGGTGGGGGGCAGCAGAGAGGGACTGTTGGCCAGGGAGGGGACTTTGGAGTTTCCTTAGTCTAGGGAGATGAGGAGCCACAGGGAGGACTTGCACTGGGGAGGAGCAGAATCTGGTGGTGTTGCAAAGAGTTCGCCCTGGCTGCCACGTGGGTGGGAGGAAGGTAGACAGAGAGGCCAACCTGGAGGCTGGGAGAGCAGGAGACAGGAGATGAAGGCCAGGAACCATGGAGACGTGGAGAGGGTTAGCAGGCATCCACTAGAGTTGACAAAATCCCACAATGGGTCGGATTGAGAGCGGAGGAACAAAGGAGAGGGGAGAAAAAGAACCTGGCGTCTTGCTGACAACAGGTGGGAAGGGCGAGCCTTGGGGGATGCCCCCG
>NW_023330624.1:48958-121373 GCF_011100685.1 Canis lupus familiaris | reverse complement strand
CCTCTGGGCCTCACCCTGACATGGTGACTCTGGTCCCCATCTGGATGTCACTAGACCAGGTGAATCTTGTACCCCTCTAGGCCTCAACTACCTGGTGACTCTGGTCCTAACTGGGCCTCACGGGACCTAGAGAATATGCTCCCCACCTGCGCCTCATCTGGACCTGGTGACTCTGGTTCTACCTGGCATCATCGGGACATGGTTACTGTATTCCCCACTGGGACTGACCTGATCCTGGTAACTCTGGTCCTGACTTTGGCCTCTTCTGTACCAGGTGACTCTGGCTCCACCTGGGCCTCATCTGTAACTGGTGACTCTGATCCTAAGCATGGCCTCACCTGACTTCTGACTGTGGTTCCCATCGGGACCTCACCTGGACCTCATGTCTCTAGTCGCACCTGGGCCTCACCAGGACCTGGTGTCTCTGGTACCCACCTGGGTAGCATCAGGATATCGTTACACTCTTCACTATCAGTCACAGCGGACTAATAACTCTGGTCTTCACCTGGGCACACCGATGTGGTGACACTGGTTCCCACCTGGGTCTCACCTGGACATGTGATCGGATCCCCACCTGGCCTCACCTGTAACTGGTGATTCTCGTTCCCACATGGACATCATGTCGACCTGTGGCTGCAGTGTTTCTAGCTTCCATGTACCTCGTGACTCTGGTCCCCACCAGGGCCTCCGGGACCTGGTGAGTGTGGTTGCCACCTGCACCTCACCTGCAGCTGGTGATTCTGGTCTGCACCTGAGACTACCCTGATCTGGTGACTGTGGTCCCCACCTGGGCTTAACCTGGATTTGGGGACTCCGGTCCCCATCTGGGCCTCACTGGCCCTGTTGACCATGGTCCTCACTGGGCAAAATTGGGACCCGGTGACTGAGTTCCACAACTGGACCTCACAGGACCAGGTGACTCTGGTCCCCTCTGGGTCTCACCGTGCCCTAGTGACTGTGAACCCACTTTGGCCTGACTTGGACCTGCTGACCCTGGTTGCCACCTGCGCCTGACCTCGAACTGTTGATCTGGTTCTCAAGGGCCTCCCTGGACCTGGTGATCCTGGTCCGCAACTGGACCCCACCTGACGTGGTGACCCTTGTCACCACGGGGACTCACCAGGACCTGCTTACTGTGTTCCACACCTGGGCCTCAAGTAGACCTGTTGACCATGGTCCCCAAGCGGCCTCACAGACCTGTTTCCTGATCCCCACCGGGGCCTCACGTGTACCTGGTAACTCTGGTCCTCACCTGGGCCTCATCTGGACCTAGTGACTCTGGTCCCCACCTGGGCTTCACCTGGATCTGGTGACTCTGGTCCCCACCTGGAACTCACCTGGATCTGGTGACTCTGGTCCTCAGTTTGGCCTCACCTGGACCTGGTGTCTCTCGTCCCCACTTTGACCTAACTCAGAACTGCTGAATCTTGACCCACTAGGCCGCACGCAGACCTGGTGACTCTTGTCCCCAGCTGCCTCAATTCGACCTGATGAATCTGCTCCTCACGTGGCCTCACATGGACCTGGGACTCAGCTGGATAGAGTGGCTCTGGTTCCCAAGGGGCTCACATGATACTGGTGACTGTGGTCCCACCTGGGCCTCACCTGGACGAGGTGACTGGTTCCCACAGGGACCTCACCTGGACCTGGTGACTCAGGTCCTCATATGGGCATCATGGGACCTGGTTTCTCAGTTTCCACATCGGGACCTCTGGAACCTAGTGATTCTCGTCCCATTATGGTCCTCACCCTGACTGGTGACTCTGGTCCCCATGGATATCACCAGAACCGGGTGACTCTGGTCCCCCTCTGGGACTCACCCGGAGCTGGGGACACTGGTCCTCAACTGGGCCTCAAAAGGACCTGGTGAATCTGCTCCTCACTTAGGCCTCGTCTGGATCTTGTGACTCTTTTCCCACCTGGCATCAATGGGACATGGTTAGTCTGTTCCCCACCTGGGCCTCACCTGGACATGATAACTTTGCTCCACATTTTGGCCTCAACTAGTCCTGATGACTCTGGTCCCCCGACCTAGGCGTCATCTGGACATGATTGCTGTGGACTCCTTCTTAGCCTCAACTGGAACTGGTGAATCTGATCCAGATTGAGGATCCCCAATCTGGGCCTCACCTGGCCCTGTAACCATGGTCCTCAACTGGCAAAATTGGGACCCGGTGACTGTGTTCCACCCCTGGACCTCACCTGGACCAGGTGACTCTGGTCCCCTCTGGGTCTCACCGTGCCCTAGTGACTGTGAACCCACTTTGGCCTGACTTGGACCTGCTGACCCTGGTTGACACCTGCGCCTGACCTCGAACTGTTGACTCTGGTTCATTCAAGGGCTTCCCTGTACCTGGTGATCTGGTCCCCCCCTGGGACTCACCTGGACGTGGTGACCCTTGTCACCACCGGGGACTCACCTGGACCTGGTTACTGTGTTCCACATGGGCCTCAAGTAGTCCTGTTGACCATGGCACCGAAGCCGGCCTCATATGGACCTGTTTCCTCTGATTCCCACCGGGGCATCACGTGTACCTGGTAACACTGGTCCTCACTTGGGCCTCATCTGGACCTAGTGACTCTGGTCCCCACCTTGGCTTCACCTGGATCTGGTGACTCTGGTCCTCAACTGGGCCTCACGTGGACCTATTGAATATGCTCCATCTGGGCCTCATTTGGACTGGTGACTCTCTTCCCTACCTGGGCATCATCGGGACATGGTTCCACTGCATGGCCCTTTAGGTTGGCCGCCCCTGGACCTGGTAACTGTGGTCTCTACCTGGCATCATCGGGACGTGGTTACTCTATTCCCAGTGGGACTGACCTGATCGTGGTGACTCTGGTCCTGACTTTCGCCTCTTCTGTGCCATGTGACTCTGGCTCCCCTGGACCTCACCTGTAAGTGGTGACTCTGATCCTAAGCATGGCCTCACCTGACCTGGTGACTGTGGTTTCCATCGGTACCTCACCTGGTCCTCATGTCTCTGGTCCCAACTGGGACTCACCAGGACCTTGTATCTGGTACACACCTGAGTAGCATCAGGATATGGTTACACTGTTCACTAACAGTGACCCGGCCGGACCTATTAACTCTCGTCTTCACCTGGTCCACACTTGGACATGGTGACACCTGGTTCCCACCAGGGTCTCACCTGGACATGGTGACTCAGATCCCCACCTGGTCCTCACTTGTAACTTGTAATTCTCGTTCCCACATGGACATCATGTGGACCTGGTGGCTGCAGTGTTTCTAGCTTCTCATGTACCTCGTGACTCTGGTCCCCACCAGGGCCTCACCCGGACTTGGTGAGTGTGGTTTGCCACCTGCACCTCACCAGGACCTGGTTGATCTGGTCTCCACTTGAGACTACCCTGGATCTGGTGACTGTGGTCCCCACCTGGGCTTCTCCTGAATTTGGGGACTCCGGTCCCCATCTGGGCCTCACCTGGCCCTGTTGACCATGGTCCTCAACTGGGCAAAATTGGGACCCGGTGACTCTGTTTCACAACTGGATCTCACCTGGACAAGGTGACTCTGGTCCCCCTGTGGGTCTCACTGTGCCCTAGTGACTGTGAACCCCACTTTGGCCTGACTTGGACCTGCTGACCTTGGTTGCCACCTGCGCCTGACCTCGAATGTTGACTCTGGTTCTCTCAAGGGCCTCCCCTGTACCTGGTGTTCCTGGTCCCCAATTGGGCCTCAACTGGACGTGGTGACTCTTGTCACCACCGGGGACTCACCTGGACATGATTACTCTGTTCCACACCTGGGCCTCAGGTAGACTTGTTGACCATGGTCCCCCAAGCCGGGCTCACATGGACCTGTTGCCTCTGATCCGCACCGGGGCCTCACGTGTACCTGGTAACTCTGGTCCTCACCTGGGCCTCTTCTGGACCTAGTGACTCTCGTCCCCACCTGTGCTTCACCTGGATCTGGTGACTCGGGTCCCTACCTGGACCTCACCTGGATCTGGTGACTCTGGTCCTCAGTTTGGCCTCACCAGGACCTGGTGTCTCTCGTCCCCACTTTGAACTAACTCAGAACTGCTGAATCTTGCCCCACCTAGGCCGCACCCAGACCTGGTGATTCTTGTCCCCAGCTATGCCTCAATTTGCCCTAATGAATCTGGTCCTCACGTGGGCCCTCCCATGGACCTGGGACTCAGCTGCATAGAGTGGCTCTGGTTCCCACAAGGGGCTCACCTGATATTACTGACTGTGGTCTTATTCTATGTCTCACCAGGTCCTAGTGATTCTGTTCCCCATCTGGGCCTGCATGGCCCTAGTAAATCTTATCCTCACCCAGGCATCATTGGGATCAAGATACTCTATTCCACATCTGCGCCTCACTTTCACCAGGGACCTAGGGTCCCATTCTGGGCCTCAAACTAAACTGGTTACTCTGGTTCCCCTCTGGGCCTCACCCCTACCTGGTGACTCTGGTCACCCCTTGGGCTTCACTTGGGCCTGGTGAATCTGGTCCTTAGCTGTTCCGCTCCTGGATCTGGTGACCCGGTCGCTACCTGGGCCTCACCTGGACTTGGTGAAACCTGTTGCCACCTGCGCCTCCCCTCAACCTTGTGACTGTGGTTCCACCCAGACATCACCTGGATCTGGTGGCTCTGGTTCCCATATGGGGCTCTCCTGGACCTGGTTCCTGTGGTCTCCATCTGGCCTCACCTGGAACACAATGACTCTGAACCATATTTGGGTCTCTCCTGGACCTGTTGACTCTGGTCCTTACCTGGGCATCATTGGGACCTGGATACTCTCTTATATACCTGGGCCTCACCTGGACCTGGTGACTCTGGTCCCACCTGGGCCTCACCTGGACCGGGTGATTGGTTCCCACAGGACCTCACCTGGACCTGGTGACTCAGGTCCTCATATGGGCATCATGGGACCTGGTTTTCTCAGTTCCACATCGAGGCCTCACCTGGACCTAGTGATTCTCGTCCCCTCTGGGCCTCACCCTGTCGTGCTGACTCTGGCTCCTACCTGGATATCACCAGGACCGGGTGACTCAGGTCCCCCTCTGGGACTCACCCGGGGCTGGCGACACTTGTCCTCAGCTGGGCCTCAACAGGACCTGGTGAATCTACTCCTCACTTAGGCCTCGTCTGGACCTTGTGACTCTTTTCCCACCTGGCATCAATGGGACATGGTTACTCTGTTCCCCACCTGGGCCTCACCTGGACTTGATAACTTTGCTCCACACTTTGGCATCAACAAGTCCTGATGACTCTGGTTCCCCTACCTAGTCCTCAATCTGGACCTGGTGACTATGGTCCCCACCTGGGTCTCACCTGGACCTGGTGACTTTCGTTCCCACATGAACCACACTTGGACCTGGTGACTGTGGTGTTCTTGTAGACTCACATTTACCTTGTGATTCGGGTCCCCACTAGGGCCTCACCTGGATCTGATGATTCTGGCCTGCAGGTTGGCCTCACCTGGACCTGGTGAGTGCGTTGCCTCTAGGGCCTCACCCATACCTGGTGACTCAGGTCCCCACGTGAGCCTCTTGGACCTGGTGAATCTGGTCCTTACCTGGTCCTCTCCCAGACCCGATGAGTCTCGTCACCACCTGGGCCTCACCTGGACCTGGTGAATCTGGTCCCAATCTGGGCCTCACCCATTCTTGGTGACTTTATTCCACACCTTGACCTGATTGCTGTGGACTCTTTCTTGGCCTCACCTGGAACTGGTGACTCTGATCCTATCTGCGCGTCACCCAGACCTGTTGACTCTGGTCCTCACCTGGGCATCAATCGTACCTGCTGACTCTGTTCCACACCTGAGCCTCACCTGGTCATGATGACTCTGGAACTTCTCTGGGCCTCACCCTGACCTGGTGACTCTGGTCCCCATTAAGACGTAACCCGGACTGGGTGATTCTGGTTCCCATCTAGGCCTCAAGCATATCTGGTGATTCTGGTCCTCAACTGGGCCTCACGTGGACTTAGTGAATATGCTCCATGTTGGCCTTATTTGGACCTGGTGACTCGGGTCCCTACCTGGGCATCATCGGCACATGGTTCCGCGCACCGCCTGCAGGTTGGCCTCACCTGAACCTGGTGAGTGGGATTGCCACCTGTGGCTCACCCATACCTGGTGACTCAGGTCCCCACGTGGGCCTCTTGGACCTGGTGAATCTGGTCCTTACCTCGTCTTCTCCCAACCTGGGGACTCTGGTCATCACCTGGGCCTCACCTGGAGAAGGGGAACTGGTCCCCATCTGGGCCTCACCCAGTCCTGGTTACTTTGTTCCCCACCTGGAAATGATTGCTGTGGACTCTTTCTTTGCCTCACCTGCAACTGGTGACTCTGATCCTATCTGGTGACTCTGATCCTATCTGGGCATTACCCAGACCTGGTGACTCTGGTCCTCATGTGGGCATCTTGGTACCTGGTGACTCAGTTCCACACCTGAGCCTAACCTGGACATGATGACTCTGGAACCTCTCTGGGCCTCACCCTGTCCTGGTGACTCTGGTCCCCATCTGGATGTCACCTGGAGCAGGTGATTTTGGTACCCCTCTGAGCCTCAACCAGATCTGGTGACTCTGGTCCTCAACTGGGCCTCACCTGGACCTAGTGAATATGCTCCATCTGGGCCTCATTTGTACCTGGTGACTCTGGTCCCTCCCTCGGCATCATCAGTACATGGTTCCACTGCATGGCCTGCAGGTTGGCATCACCTGGACCTGGCAACTCTGGTTCCTACATGGGCATCATCGGGACACGGTTCCTCTGCATGGCGCGAAAGATGGCCTCTCCTGGACCTGGTGAGTGTGGTTGCCACCAGTGCCTCACCCGTACCTGGGGACACAGGCCCCTCGTCGGCCTCTTGGACCTGGTGAATCTGGTCTATGGGAGACCTGGTCGTCTCCCATACCCGGGGTCTCTGGTCACCCCCTGGGCCTCACCTGGACCTGGTCAATGTGGTCCCCATCTGGGCATCACCCAGTCCTGGTGACTTTGTTCCCCACCTGGATGATTGCTGTGCACTATTTCTTGGCCTCACCTTGAACTGGTGACTCTGATCCTACCTGGTGACTCTGATCCTATCTGGGCATTACCCAGACCTCGTGACTCTGTTCCTCACCTGGGCATCTTTGGTACCTGGTGACTCTGTTCCACACCTGAGCCTCACCTGGACATGTTGACTCTGGAACCTCTCTGGGCCTCATCCTGACCTGGTGACTCTGGTCCCCATCTGGATGTCACCTGGACCAGGTGATTCTGGTACCCCCTCTAGGCCTCAACCAGGTCTTGTGACTCTGGTACTCCACTGCACCACACCTGGACCTAGTAAATATGCTCCATCTGGGTCTCATTGGACCTGGTGATTCTGATCCCAACCTCGGCATCATCGGGACATGGTTTCACTGCATGGTCTGCAGGTTGGCCTCACCTGGACCTGTTAAATCTCGTCCCTACCTGGGCATCATCAGGACATGGTTCCTCTGCATGGCCTGCAGGTTCGCCTCACCTAGACCTGGTGAGTGGGGTTGCCACCTGGGACTCGCCCATGCCTGGTGACACAGGTCCCCACGTGGGCCTCACTTGGACCTGTTGAATCTGGACCTTACCTGGTCCTCACCCGGAACTGTTAACTCAGGTCACCACCTGGGAATCACCTGTACCTGGTGAATCTGGTCCCCATCTGGGGTCATCCATTCCTGGTGACTTTGTTCCCCAACTTGACCTGATTGCTGTGGACTCCTTCTTGGCCTCACCTGGAACTGGTGACTCTGATACTAACTGGGCCTCACCCTGATCTAGTGACTCTGGTCCTCACCTGTGGACCATTATCAACTGGATACTCTGTTCCACACGTGAGCCTCACCTGGACATGATGACTCTGGACCCCTCTGGGCCTCAGCCTGACATGGTGACTCTGGTCCCCATCTGGATTTCACCTAGACCAGGTGAATCTGGTACCCCTCTAGGCCTCAACTTGACCTGGTGACTCTGGGCCCCAAGTGGGCCTCACCGGGACATAGTGAACATGCTCCCCACCTGCGCCGCATCTGGGCATGGTGACTCTGGTTTTACCTGGGCATCCTCGGGAAATGGTTACTGTATTCCCCACGGGGACTGACCTGATCATGGCAACTCTGGTCCTGACTTTGGCCTCTTCTGTACCAGGTGACTCTGGCTCTACCTGGGCCTCACCTGTAACTGGTGACTATGATCCAAAGCATGGCCTCACCTGACCTGGTGACTGTGGTTCCCATCGGGACCTGACCTGGTCCTCATGTCTCTGGTCTCACCTGGGCCTCACCAGGACTTGGTGTCTCTCGTACCCACCTGGGTAGCATCAGGATATGGTTACACTGTTCACTAACAGTGACCCAGCCGGACCTATTAACTCCGGTCTTCACCTGGGCCACACCTGGACATGGTGACACTGGTTCCCACCTGGGTCTCACCTGGACATGGTGAGTCGGATCCCCACAGGGTCCTCACATCTAAGTGGTGATTCTCGTTCCCACATGGACATCATGTGGACCTGGTGGCTGCAGTGTTTCTAGCTTCTCATGTACCTCGTGACTCTGGTCCCCACCAGGGCCTCACCGGGACCTGGTGAGTGTGGTTGCCACCTGCACCTCACCTGGACCTGGTGATTCTGGTCTGCACCTGAGACTACCCTGGATCTGGTGACTATGGTCCCAACCTGGGCTTCACCTAGCCCTGTTGACCATGGTCCTCATCACGGAAAAATGGCACCCGGTGACAGTGTTCCACACCTGGACCTCACCTGGAGCAGGTGACTCTGTTCCCCCTGTGGGTCTCACCTTGCTCTAGTCACTGTGAACCCCACTTTGGCCTGACTTGGACTTGCTGACCCTGGCTGCCACCTGCGCGAGACCTCGAACTGTTGACTCTGGTTCTTTCATGGGGCTCCCCTGTACCTGGTGATCCTGGTTCCCACCTGGGCCTCACCTGGGCCTGGTGACTCTTGTCACCACTGGGGACTCACTTGGACCTGGTTAGAGTGTTCCACACTGGGCCTCAAGTAGAACTCTTGACCATGGTCCCCAAGCCTTCCTCACATGGACCAGTTGCCTCTGATACCTACCAGCGCCTCACATGTACCTGGTAACTCTGGTCCTCACCTGGGCCTCATCTGGACCTAGTGACTCTGGTCCCCACCTGGGCTTCACCTGGATCTGGTGACTCTGGTCCCCACCTGGCCTTCACCTGGATCTGGTGACTCTGGTCCCCACCTGGACCTTTCCTAGACCTGGTGACTCTCTTTCCAACATGGGCCTCACCTGGATCTGGTGACTCTGGTCCTCAGTTTGGCCTCACCTGGACCTGGTGTCTCTCGTCCCCACTTTGACCTAACTCAGAACTGCTGAATCTTGCCCCACCTAGGCCGCACCCAGACCTGGTGACTCTTGTCCCCAGCTATGCCTCAATTCGACCTGATGAATCTAGTCCTCACGTGGGCCTTAGATGGACCTGGGACTCAGCTGGATAGAGTGGCTCTGGTTCCCACAATGGGCTCACCTGATACTGGTGACTGGGGTCTTTTTCTATGCCTCACCAGGACCTAGTGATTCTGTTCCCCATCTGGGCCTGCATGGCCCTAGTGACTCTGGTCCTCACCCAGGCATCATTGGGACCTGGATACTCTATTCCACGCCTGGGCCTCACTTTGACCAGGGACCTCTGGTCCCATTCTGGGCCTCAAACTAAACTGGTTGCTCTGGTTCCCCCTCTGGGACTGACCCTTACCTGGTGAATCTGGTCACGCCTTGGGCTTCACTTTGGCCTGGTGAATCTGGTCCTTAGCTGGTACTCACCTGGATCTGGTGACTGGTCGCCACCTGGGTCTCACCTGGACCTGGTGAATCTCTTCCCCATCTGGGCCTCACCCAGTCCTGGTGACTTTGTTCCCCACCTGGACCTGATTGCTTTGGACACTTTCTTGGCCTCACCTGGAACTGGTGATTCTCGTTCCCACATGGACATCATGTGGACCTGGTGGCTGCAGTGTTTCTAGCTTCTCATGTACCTCGTGATTCTGGTCCCCACCAGGGCCTCAAAGGGACCTGGTGAGTGTGGTTGCCACCTGCACCACACCTGGAACTGATGATTCTGGTCTGCACTTGAGACTACCCTGGATCTGGTGACTGTGGTCCCCACCTGGGCTTCACCCGGATTTGGGGACTCCGGTCCCCATCCGGGCCTCAACTGTACCTGTTGACCATGGTCCTCAACTGGGCAAAATTTGGACCCGGTGACTGTGTTCCACAACTGGACCTCTCCTGGACCACATGACTCTGGTCCCCCTCTGGGTCTCACTGTGCCTTCGTGACTGTGAACCCCACTTTGGCCTGACTTGGACCTGCTGACCCTGGTTGCCACCTGCGCCTGACCTCGAACTGTTGACTCTGGTTCTTTCAAGGGCCTCCCCTGTACCTGGTGATCCTGGTCCCCACCTGGGCCTCACGTGGACGTGGTGACTCTAGTCACCACCGCGGACTCACCTGGACCTGCTTACTGTGTTCCACACCTCGGCCTCAAGTAGACTTGTTGACCATGGTCCCCAGGCGGCCTCACATGGACATTTGACTCTAATCCCCACCGGGTCCTCACGTGTACCTGGTAACTCTGGTCCTCACCTGGGACTCATCTGGACCTAGTGACTCTGGTCCCCACCTGGGCTTCACCTGGAACTGGTGGCTCTGGTCCCCAACTGGATTTCACCTGGAACTGGTGACGCTCTTTCCAACATGGACTTCACTTGGTGAATCTGGTCCTTAGCTGGTCCACATTTGGATCTGGTGACTGGTCGCCACCTGGGCCTCACCTGGACTTGGTGAATACTGTTGCCACCTGCGCCCCCCCTGAAACTTGTGACTGTGGTCCCACCAGAACCTCACCTGGATCTGGAGGCTCTGGTTCCCATAAGGGGCTCTCCTGGACCTGGTTCTTGTGGTCTCCATCTAGCCTCACCTGGAACACAATGACTCTGATCCATATTTGTGCCTCTCTTGGACCTGTGGACTCTGCTCCTTACCTGGGCATCATTGGGACATGGATACTCTCTTATATACCTGGGCGTCACCTGGACCTGGTGACTGTGGTCCCACCTGGGCCTCAGCTGGATGAGGTCACTGGTTCCCACAGGGACCTCACCAGGACCTGGTGACTCAGGTCCTCAAATGGGCATCATGGGACCTGTTATCTCAGTTCCAAATCGGGGCCTCACCTGGACCTAGTGATTCTCGTCCCCCTCTGGGCCTCACCCTGACCTGTTGACTCTGGTCCTCACCTGGATATCACAAGAACCGGGTGACTCTGGTCCCCCTTTGGGACTCACCGGAGCTGGGGAGACTGGTACTCAACTGGGTCTCAACACGATCTGGTGAATCTACTCCTCACTTAGGCCTCGTCTGCACCTTGTGACTCTTATCCCACCTGTCATCAATGGGATATGGTTACTCTGTTCCCCACCTGGGCCTCACTTGGACATGATAACTGTTCTCCGCACTTTGGCCTCAACTGGTCCTGATGACTCTGGTCCCCCCACCTAGGCCTCAATCTGGACCTGGTGACTGTGGTCCCCACCTGGGTCTCACCTTGACCTGTTGCCTCTCGTTCCCACATGAACCACACCTGGACCTGGTGACTGTGGTGTCCTTGTAGACTCACATTTACCTGGTGACTCCGTTCCCGTCTACGGCCTCACCTGGATCTGGTGACTCTGGCCTGCAGGTTGGCTTCATCTGGAATTGGTGAGTTGGGTTGTCACCTGGGCCTCACCCATACCTGGTGACTCAGGTCCCTACGTGGGCCTCTTGGACCTGGTGAATCTAGTACTTACCTGGTCCTCTCCCCGACCCGGGGACTCTGGTCACGACCTGGGCCTCACCTGGACCTGGTGAATCTGTTCCATATCTTTGCCTCACCGAGTCCTGGTGACTTTGTTCCCCACTTGGACCTGATTGCTGTGGACTCTTTTTGTCTCACCTGGAACTGGTGACTCTGATCCTATCTGCGCGTCACCCAGATCTGGTGACTCTGGAACTCACCTGGGCATCATTGGTACCTGATTACTCTGTTCCACACCTGAGCCTCACATGGACATGATGACTCTGGTACCTCTCTGGGCCTCACCCTGACCTGGTGACTCTGCTCCCCATCTGCATGTCACCTGGACCAGGTGATTCTGGTACCCCTCTAGGCCTCAACCAGATCTGGTGACTCTGGTCCTCAACTGGACCTCACCTGGACCTAGTGAATATACTCGAAGTGGGCCACATTTGGACCTGGTGACTCTGCTCCCTACCTGGGCATCATCAGGAGATGGTTCCACTGCATGGCCTGCAGGTTGGCCTCACCTGGACCTGGTAACTCTGGTCCCTACCTGGGCTTCATCGGGACACCGTTCCTCTGCAGGGCCTGCAGGTTGGCCTCACCTGGACCTGGTGAGTGGGGTTTCCACATGGGCCTCACACATACCTGGTGACATAGGTCCCCAAGTGGGCCTCACTTGGACCTGGTGAATCTGATCCTTACCTGGTCCTCACCCAGAACTGGTAACTCTGGTCACCACCTGGGAATCACCTGGACAGGGTGAATCTGGTCCCCATCTGGGCCTCCCCCAGTCCTGATGACTTTGTTCCTCACCTGGAACTGATTGCTGTGGACTCCTTCTTGGCCTCACCTGGAACTGGTGACTCTCATCCTAACTGGGCCTAACTCAATCTGCTGACTCTTGTCCTCCCCTGTGGACCATTATGAACTGGATACTCTGTTCCACAACTGAGCCTCACCTGGACATGATGACTCTGGATCCACTCTGGGCCTCACCCTGACGTGGTGACTATGGTCCTCATGTGGATGTCACCTAGACCAGGTGAATCTGGTACCCCTCTAGGCCTCAACTAGACCTGGTGACTCTGGTCCTCAACTGGGCCTCACCGGGACCTAGTGAATATGCTCCCCAACTGTGCCTCATCTGGACCTGGTAACTCTGGTTCTACCTGGGCATCATCGGGACATGGTTACTGTATTCCCCACTGGGACTGACCTGATCCTGGTAACTCTGGTCCTGATTTGGCCTCTTCTGTACCAGGTGACTCTGATCCACCTTGGGTTCACCGGTAACTGGTGACTCTGATCCTAAGCATGACCTCACCTGACCTGGTGACCTTGGTTCCCATCGGGACCGCACCTGGACCTCATGTCTCTGGTCCCAACTGGGCTTCACCAGGACCTGGTGTCTCTGGAACCCACCTTGGTAGCATCAGGATACGGTTACACTGTTCACTAACAGTGACCCAGCAGGACCTATTAACTCTGGTCTTCACCTGGGTCACACCTGGACATGGTGACACTGGTTCCCACCTGGTCTCACCTGGACATGGTGAGTCGGATCCAAAACTGGTCCTCCCCTGTACTGGTGATTCTCGTTCCCACATGGACATCATGTGGACCTGGTGGCTGCAGTGTTTCTAGCTTCTCATGCACC
The DNA here is from genome assembly GCF_011100685.1 of Canis lupus familiaris. Taxonomy (NCBI): domain Eukaryota; kingdom Metazoa; phylum Chordata; class Mammalia; order Carnivora; family Canidae; genus Canis; species Canis lupus. The sequence goes on along the minus strand of NW_023330624.1, from coordinate 107,878 downwards.
TCGTGACTCTGGTCCCCACCAGGGCCTCACAGGGACCTGGTGAGTGTGGTTGCCACCTGCACCTCAAGTGGACCTGGTCATTCTGGTCTGCACCCGAGACTACCCTGGATCTGGTGACTATGGTCCCCACCTGGGCTTCACCTGCTTTGGGGACTCCGGTCTCCATCTGAGCCTCACCTGGCCCTGTTGACCATGGTCCTCAACTGGGCAAAATTGGGACCCGGTGACTGTGTTCAACAACTGGACCTCACCTGGACCAGGTGATTCTGGTCTCCCTCTGGGTCTCACCGCGCCCTAGTGACCGTAATCCCAACTTTGCCCTGACTTGGACCTGCTGACCCTGGTTACCACCTGCGCCTCACCTCGAACTGTTGACTCTGGTAATTTCAAGGGCCTACGCTGTACCTTGTGATCCTGGTCCCCACCTGGGACTCACCTGGACATGGTGACACATGTCACAACCGCGTACTCACCTGGAGCTGCTTACTGTGTTCCACATCTGGGCCTCAAGTAGACTTGTTGACCATGGTCCCCAAGCCGGACTCACATGGACCTGTTGCCTCTGATCCCCACCGGGGCCTCACGTGTACCTGGTAACTCTGGTCCTCACCTGGGCCTCATCTGGACCTATTGACTCTGGTCCCCACCTGGGCTTCACCTGGATCTGGTGACTCTGGTCCCCTCCTGTACTTCACCTGGATCTGGTGACTCTGGTCCCCACCTGGAACTCTCCTGGACCTGGTGACTCTCTTTCCAACATGGACCTCACCTGGATCTGGTGACTCTGGTCCTCAGTTTGGTCTCACCTGGACCTGGTGTCTCTCGTCCCCACTTTGACCTAACTCAGAACTGCTGTATCTTGCCCCACCTAGGCCGCACCCAGACCTGGTGACTCTTGTCCCCAGCTATGCCTCAATTTGCCCTAATGAATCTGGTCCTCACGTGGGCCTCACATGGACCTGGGACTCAGCTGGATAGAGTGGCTCTGGTTCCCACAAGGGGCTCACCTGATATTGGTGACTGTGGTCTTATTCTATGCCTCACCAGGACCTAGTGATTCTGTTCCCCATCTGGGCCTGCATAGCCCTAGTGTCTCTGGTCCTCACCCTGGAATCATTGGGAACTGGATACTCTATTCCACACCTGGGCCTCACTTTGACCAGGGATCTCTGGTCCCATTCTGGGCCTCAAACTAAACTGGTTACTCTGGTATCCCCTCTGGGCCTCACCCTTACCTGGTGACTCTGGTCACCCTTGGGCTTCACTTGGACCTGGTGAATCTGGTCCTTAGCTGGTCCGCACCTGGATCTGGTGACTGGTCGCCACCTGGGTCTCACCTGGACTTGGTGAATCCTGTTGCCACCTGTACCGCACCAGGACCTTGTGACTGTGGTCCCACCTGGACCTCACCTGGATCTGGTGGCACTGGTTCTCATATGGGGCTCTCCTGGACCTGGTTCCTGTGGTCTCCATCTGGCCTCACCTGGAACACAATGACTCTGATCCATATTTGGTCCTCTCCTGGACCTGTTGACTCTTGTCCTTACCTGGGCATCATTGGGACCTGGATACTCTCTTATATACCTGGGCCTCACCTGGACCTGGTGACTGTGTTCCCACCTGGGCCTCACCTGGACGAGGTGACTGGTTCCCACAGGGACCTCACCTGGACCTGGTGACTCAGGTCCTCAAATGGGCATCATGGGACCTGGTTTCTCAGTTCCACATCGGGCCTCACCTGGACCTAGTGATTCTCGTCCCCCTCTGGGCCTCACCCTGACGTGCTGACTCTGGTCCCCCCCTGGATATCACCAGAACCAGGTGACTCTGGTCCCCCTCGGGACTCACCCGCAGCTGGGGTCACTGGTCCTCAACTCGGCCTCAACAGGACCTGGTGAATCTACTCCTCACTTAGGCCTCGTCTGGACCTTGTGACTCTTTTCCCACCTGGCAACAATGGGACATGGTTACTCTATTCCGCACCTGGGCCTCACATGGACATGATAACTTTGCTCCGCACTTTGGCCTCAACTGGTCCTGATGACCCTGGTCCCCCAACCGAGGCCTCAATCTGGACCTGGAGACTGTCGTCCCCACGTGGGTCTCACCTGGACCTGGTGACTCTCGTTCCCACATGAACCACACCTGGACCTGGTGACTGTGGTGTACTTGTAGACTCACATTTACCTGGTGACTCCGGTCCCCACTAGGGCCTAACCTCGATCTGGTGACTCTGGCCTGCAGGTTGGCCTCACCTGGACGTGGTTAGTGGGATGCCACCTGGGCCTCACACATACCTGGACTCAGGTCCCCACGTGGGCCTCTTGGACCTGGTGAATCTGGCCCTTACCTGGTCTTCTCCCAGACCCGGGGAATCTGGTCACAACCTGGGCCTCACGTGGACCTGGTGAATCTGGTCCCCATCTGGGCCTAACCAAGTCCTGGTGTCTATGTTTCCCACCTGGACGTGTTTGCTCTGGACACTTTCTTGGCCTCACTTGGTACTGGTGACTCTGATCCTATCTGTGCGTCACCGAGACCTGGTGACTCTGGTCCTCACCTGGGCATCATTGGTACCTGGTTACTGTGTTCCACACCTGAGCCTCAACTGGACATGATGTCTCTTGGACCTCTCTGGGCCTCACCCTGACCTGGTGATCTGGTCCCCATCTGGATGTCACCTGGACCAGGTGATTCTGGAACCCCTCTAGGCCTCAACCAGATCTGGTGACTCTTGTCCTCAACTGGGCCTCACCTGGACCTAGTGAATATGCTCCATCTGGGCCTCATTTGGACCTGGTGACTCTGGTCACTCACTGGGCATCATCTGGAAATGGTTCCACTGCATGGCCTGCTGGTTTGCCTCACCTGGACCTGGTAACTCTGGTCCCTACCTGGGCATCATCGGGACATGGTTCCTCAGCATGGCCTGCAGGTAGGCTCATCTTGACCTGGTGAGTGGAGTTCCCCCCTGGGTCTTACCCATGCCTGTTGACACAGGTCCCCACGTGGGCCTCACTTGGACCTGGTGAATTTGGTCCTTACCTAGTCCTCACCCGGAACTGGTAAATGTGGTCACCACCTGGGCATCACCTAGACCTGGTGACTTTGTTCCCCACCTGGACCTGATTGCTGTGGACACCTTCTTGGCCTCACCTGGAAGTGGTAACTCTGATCGTAACTGGGCCTTTCCAGATCTGGTGACTCTGGTCCTCACCTGGGGACAATTATGACCTGGATACTCTGTTCCACACCTGAGCCTCACCTGGACATGATGACTCTGGATCCACTCTGGGCCTCACTCTGACATGGTTACTCTGGTCCCCATCTGGATGTCACCTAGACCAGGTGAATCAGGTACCCCTCTGGGCCTCATCCAGATCTGGGGCCTCTGGTCCTCAACTGGGCCTCACCTGGACCTTGTGAATATGCTCCATCTGTGCCTCATTTGGACCTGGTGACTCTGGTCCCTACGTGGGCAACATCGGGACATGGTTCCACATAATGGTCTGCAGGTTGGCCTCTTCTTGACCTGGTAACTCTGGTCCCTACCTGGGCATCATCGTGACACGGTTCCTCTGCATGGCCTGCAGGTTGGCGTCACCTGGACTTCGTAACTCTGGTCCCTACCTGGGCATCATCGGGACACCGTTCCTCTGCATGGCCTGCAGATAGGCCTCACCTGGACCTGGAGAGTGGGCTTGCCATCTGGGCCTCACCCATACCTGGTGACACAGGTCTCACGTGGGCCTCACTTGAACCTGGTGAACCTGGTCCTTACCTGGTCCTCACCCGGAACAGGTAACCCTTGTCACCACCTGGGAATCACCTGGACCTGGTGAATCTGGTCCCCATCTGGGCCTCACCCAGTCCTGGTGACTTTGTTCCCCACCTGGAGCTGATTGCTTTGGACTCTTTCTTGGCCTCACCTGGAACTGGTGACTCTTATCCTCTCTGCGCGTGACTCAGGTCTGGTGAATCTGGTCCTCACCTGGTTATCATTGGTACCTGGTGACTCTGTTCCACACCTGAGCCACACCTGGACATGATGACTCTGAAACCTCTCTGGGCCTCACCCTGACCTGGTGACTCTGGTCCCCATCTGGATGTCACCTGGACCAGGTGATTCTGGTACCCCTCTAGGCCTCAACCAGATCTGGTGTCTCTGGTCCTCAACTGGGACTCGGCTGGACTTAGTGAATATGCTCCATCTTGGCCTCATTTGGACCTGGTTAATCTGGTCCCTACCTGGGCATCATGGGGACCTGGTTCCACTGCATGGCCTGCAGGTTGTCCTCACCTGGACCTGGTAACTCTGGTCCCTAACTTGGCATTATCGGGACCCGGTTACTTTGCATGGCCTGCAGGTAGGCCTCACCTGAACCTGGTGAGTGGGGTTGCCACTTGGGCCTCACGCATACCTGGTGACACAGGCCCCTACGTGGGCCTGACTTGGACCTGGTGTATCTGGTAATTCTGGTCACCACCTGGGAATCACCTGGACCTGGTGAATCTGGTAACTCTGGTCACCACCTGGGAATCACTTGGACCTGGTGAATCTGTGTCCCCATCTGGGCCTCACCCAGTCCTCGTGAATTTTTTCCCCACCTGGACCTGATTGCTGTGGACTCCTTCTTAGCCTCACCTGGAACTGTTGACTCTGATCCTAACTGGGCCTCACCCAGATCTGTTGACTCTGGTCCTCACCTGTGGACCATTATGACCTGGATACTTTGTTCCACACCTGAGACTCACCTGGACATGATGACTCTGGATCCCCTCTGGGCCTCTCCCTGACATGGTGACTCTGGTCCCCATCTGGAAGGCACCTAGTCCAGGTGAATCTGGTACCCCTCTATGCCTCAACTAGACCTGGTGACTCTGGTCCTCTACTAGGCCTCAACGGGACGTAGTGAATATGCTCCCAACCTTTGCCTCATCTGGACCTGGTGACTCTGGCTCCACCTGGGCCTCACCTGTAACTGGTGACTCTGATCCTAAGCATGGCCTCACCTGACCTGGTGACTGTGGTTCCCATAGGGACCTCACCTGGACCTCATATCTCTGGTCCCACCTGGGCCTCACCAGGACCTGGTGTCTCTGGTTACCACCTGGGTAGCATCAGGATATGGTTACACTGTTCACTATCAGTGACCCAGCCGGACCTATTAACTCTGGTCTTCACCTGGGCCACACCTAGACATGGTGGCACTGGTTCCCTCTTGGGTCTCACGTGGACATGGTGAGTCGGATCCCCACCTGGTCCTCACCTGTAACTGGTGATTCTCGTTCCCACATGGACATCATGTGGACCTGGTGGCTGCAGTGTTTCTAGCTTCTCATGTACCTCGTGACTCTGGTCCCCACCAGGGCCTCACCGGTACCTGTTGTGTGTGGTTGCCCCCTGCACCTCACCTGGACCTGGTGATTCTGGTCTGCACCTGAGACTACCCTGGATCTGGTGACTGTGGTCTCCACCTGGGCTTCTCCTGGATTTGGGGACTCCGGTCCCATCTGAGCCACACCTGGCCCTGTTGACCATGGTCCTCAACTGTGCAAAATTGGGACCCGGTGACTGTGATCCACAACTGGACCTCACCTGGACCAGGTGACTCTGGTCCCCCTCTGGGTGTCACCGTGCCCTAGTGACTGTGAACCCCACTTTGGCCTGACTTGGACCTCCTGACCATGGTTGCCACCTGCGCCTGACCTCGAACTGTTGACTCTGGTTCTTTCAAGGGCTCCCCTGGACGTGGTGATCCTGGTGCCCACATGGGCCTGACCTGGACCTGGTGACTCTTGTCACCACCGGGAACTCACCTGGACCTGCTTACGGTGTTCCACACCTGGGCCTCAAGTAGACCTGTTGACCATGGTCCCCAAGCCAGCCTCACATGGACATGTTGCCTCTGATCCCCACCGGGGCTTCACGTGTACCTGGTAACTCTGGTCCTCATCTGGGTCTCATCTGGACCTAGCGACTCTGGTCCCTACCTGGGCTTCACCTGGATCTGGTGACTCTGGTCCCCACCTGGACTTCACCTGGATCTTCTGACTCTGGTCCACACCTGGACCTGACCTGCATCTGGTGACTCTGGTCCTCAGTTTGGCCTCATCTGGATCTGACATCTCTCGTCCCCACTTTGACCTAACTCAGAACTGCTGAATCTTGCCCCACCTCGGCCGCACCCAGACTTGGTGACTCTTGTCCCCAGCTATGCCTCAATTCGACCTGATGAATCTGCTCCTCACGTGGGCCTCACATGGACCTGGGACTCAGCTTGATAGAGTGGCTTGGTTCCCACAAGGGGCTCACCTGATATAGCTGACTGTGGTCTTATTCTATGCCTCACCTGGTCCTAGCGATTCTGTTCCCATCTGGGCCTGCATGGCCCTAGTGACTCTGGTCCTCACCCAGGAATCATTAGGACCTGGATACTCTATTCCACACCTGTGCCTCACATTGACTATGGACCTGTCGTCCCATTCTGGGACTCAAACTAAACTAGTTACTGGTTCCCCTTTGGGCCTCTCCCTTACCTGGTAACTCTGGTCACCCTTTGTGCTTCACTTCACCAGATGAACCACACCTGGACTTGGTGACTGTGGTGTTCTTGTATACTCACATGTACCTGGTGACTCCAGTCCCCACTAGGGCCTCACCTGGATCTGGGGACTCTGGCCCGCCAGTTGGACTCACCTAGACCTGGTGAGAGGGTTTGCCACCTAGGCCTCACACATAGCTGATGACTCAGGTCCCCACGTGAGCCTCTTGGACCTGGTGAATCTGGTCGTTACCTGGTCCTTTCCGAGACCCGGGGACTCTATCCCCACCTGGGCCTCACCTGGACATGGTGAATCTGGTCCCCATCTGGGTCTCACCCTGGTCTGGTGACTTTGTTCCCCACCTGGACCTGATTGCTGTGAACTCTTTCTTGGCCTCACCTGCAACTGGTGACTCTGATCCTATCTGCGCCTCACCCAGATCTGGTGACTCTGGTCCTCACCTGGGCATCTTTGGTACCTGGTGACTCTCTTCCACACCTGAGCCTCACCTGGACCCGATGACTCTGGAACCACTCTGGGCCTCCCCCTGACCTGGTGACTCTCGTCCCCATCTGGATATCAACTGGACCAGGTGATTCTGCTACGCTTCTAAGACTCAAGTAGATATGGTGAAACTGGTCCTCAACTGGGCCTCACCTGGACCTAGTGAATATGCTCCATCTGGGCCTTATATGGACCTGGTGACTCTGGTCCCTACCTGGGCATCATCGGGATATGGTTCCACTGCATCGCCTGCAGATTGGCCTCAACTGGACCTGGTAAATCTGGTCCCTACCTGAGCATCACCGGGACATGGTTCCTCTGCATGGCCTGCAGGTTGGCCTCACCTGGACCTGGTGAGTGTTATTGCCACCTGGGCCTCACCCATACCTGGTGACTCAGGTCCACGTGTGCCTCTTGGACCTAGTGAATCTGGTCCTTACCTGGTCCTTTCCCATAACGGGGACTCTGGTCACCACCTGGGCCTCACCTGGACCTGGTGAATCTGTTACCCCTCTAGGCCTCAACAAGATCTGGTGACTGGGACTCTGGTCACCACCTGGGCCTCACCTGGACCTGGTGAATCTGTTACCCCTCTAGGCCTCAACAAGATCTGGTGACTCTGATCCTATCTGCGGGTCACCCAGACCTGGTGACTCTGGTCCTCACCTGAGCATCATTGGGACCTGGTGACTCTGTTCCACACCTGAGCCTCACCTGGACATGATGACTCTGGAACCTCTCTGGGACAACCCTGACCTGGTGACTGTGGTCCCCATCTGGATGTCACCTGGATCAGGTGATTCTGGTACCCTTCTAGGCCTCAACCAGATCTGGTGACTCTGGTTCTCAACTGGGCCTCACTTGGACCTAGTGAATATGCACCATCTGGGCCTCAGGTGGACCTGGTGACTCTGGTCCCTACCTGGGCATCATCGGGACATGGTTCCACTGCATGGCCTGCAGGTTGGCCTCACTTGGACCTGGTAAGTCTGGTCCCTACATGGTCATCATCGGGACATGGTTCCTCTGCACGGCCTGCAGGTTGGCCTCACCTGGACCTGGTCAGTGGGGTTGCCACCTGGGCCTCACCTATGCCTGGTGACACAGGTCCCCACGTGGGCCTCACTTGGACCTGGTGAATCTTGTCCTTACCTGGTCCTCACCCGGAACTGGTAGTCTGGTCACCACCTGGATATCACCTGGATCTTGTGTATCTGGTCCCCATCTAGGCCTCACCCAGTCCTGGTGACTTTGTTCCCCACCTGGACCTGATTTCTGTGGACTCCTTCTTGGCCTCACCTGGAACTGGTGACTCTGGTCCCCACCTGGACCTCTCCCGGACCTGGTGACTTTCTTTCAAACATGGACCTCACATGGATCTGGTGACTCTGGTACTCAGTTTGGCCTCACCTGGAACTGGCGTCTCTCGTCCCCACTTTGACCTAACTCAGAACTGCTGAATCTAGCCCAACTTAGGCAGCACCCAGACCTGGTGACTTTTGTCCCCAGCTATGCCTCAATTCGACCTAATGAATCTGGTCCTCACGGGAGCCTCACCTGGACCTGGGACTCAGCTGTAGAGTGGCTCTGGTTCCCGCAAGGGGCTCAGCTGATACTGCTGACTGTGGTCTTATTGTATGCCTCATCAGGACCTAGTGATTCTGTTCCCCATCTGGGCCTGCATGGCCCCAGTGACTCTGGTCCTCACCCAGGCATCATTGGGTGATGGATCCAATGATCCTCACCCTGGATACGCTATTACACACCTGGGCCTCACTTTGACCAAGGACCTCTGGTCCAATTCTGAGCCTCAAACTAAACAGGTTACTCTGCTTCCCCCTCTGGGGCTCACCCTTACCTGGTGACTCTGTTCACCCTTTGGGCTTCACTTCGGCCTGGTGAATCTGGTCCTTAGCTGGTCCGCGCCTGGATGTGGTGACTGGTCGCCACCTAGGCATCACCTGGACTTGTTGAATCCTGTTGCCACCTGCGCCTCACCTGGACCTTGTGACTGTGGTCCCACCTGGAACTCACCTGGATCTCGTGGCTCTGGTTCCCATATGGGGCTCTCCTGGACCTGGTTCCTGTGGTCTCCATCTGACCTCACCTGGAACACTATGACGCTGATCCGTATTTGGGCCTCTCCTGGACCTGTTGACTCTGGTCCTTACCTGGGCATCATTGGGACCTCGATACTCTCTTATATACCTGGGCCTCACCTGGACCTGGTGACTGTGGTCCCACCTGGGCCTCACCTGGACGAGGTGACTGGTTCCCACAGAGACCTCACATGGACCTGGTGACTCAGGTCCTCATATGGGCATCATGGTACCTGGTTTCTCAGTTCCACATCGGGCCTCACCTGGAGCTAGTGATTCTCGTCCCCCTCTGGGCCTCACCCTGACGTGGTGACTCTGGTCCCCACCTGGATATCACCAGAACCGGGTGACTCTGGTCCCCCTCTGAGACTCTCCGGAGCTGTGGACACTGGTCCTCAACTGAGGCTCAACAGGACCTGGTGAATCTACTCCTCACTTAGACCTCGTCTGAACCTTGTGACTCTTTTCCCACCTGGCATCAATGGGACATGTTTACTCTGTTCCCCACCTGGGCCTCACCTGGACATGATAATTTTGCTCCACACTTTGGCCTCACATGGTCATGATGACTCTGGTCCCCCGACCTAGGCCTCAATCTGGACCTGGTGACTCTGGTGTCTTGTAGACTCACATTTACCTGGTGACTCCGGTCCCCACTAGGGCCTCACCTGGATCAGGTGACTCTGGCCTGCAGGTTGGCCTCACCTGGACCTGGTGAGTGGGGTTGCCACCTGGGCGTCACCCATACCTGGTGACTCAGGTCCCCACGTGGGCCTCCTGGACCTGGTGAATATGGTAATTCTGGTCACCACCTGGGAATCCCCTGGACCTGGATAATCTGGTCGCCATCTGGGCCTGACCCAGTCCTGGTGACTTTGTTCCCCACATGGACCTGATTGCTGTGGACTCCTTTTGGGCCTCACCTGGAACTGGTGACTCTGATCCTAACTGGGCTTCACCCAGATCTGGTGACTCTGGTCCTCACCTGTGGACCACTAAGACCTGGATACTCTGTTCCACACCTGAGCCTCACCTGGACATGATGACTCTGCATCCTCTGGGTCTCACTCTGACATGGTGACTCTGGTCCCCATCTGGATGTCACCTAGAACAGGTGAATCTGGGACCCCTGTCGGCCTCAACCAGACCTGGTGACTCTGGTCCTCAACTGGGCCTCACCTGGACCTAGTGAACATGCTCCAAACCTGCGCCTCATCTGAACGTGGTGACTCGGGTTCTACCTGGGCATCATCGGGACATGGTTACTCTATTCCCCAATGGGACTGACCTGATCCTAGTAACTCTGGTCCTGACTTTGGCCTCTTCTGTACCAGGTCACTCTGGCTCCACCTGGGCCTCACCTGTAACTGGTAACTCTCATCCTAAGCATGGCCTCACCTGACCTGGTGACTGTGGTTCCCATCGGGATCTTACCTGGACCTCATGGCTCTGGTCCCACCTGGGCCTCACCAGGACCTGGTGTATCTGGTACCCACCTGGATAGCATCAGGTTATGGTTACACTGTTCACTAACAGTGACCCACCCGGAACTATTAACTCTGGTCTTCACCTGGGCCACACCTGGACGTGGTGACACTGGATCCCACCTGGGTCTCAACTTGACATGGTGAGTCGGATCCCCACCTGTCCCTCACGTGTAACTGCTGATTCTCCGGCCCACATGGACATCTTGTGGACCTGGTGGCTGCATTGTTTCTAGCTTCTCATGTACCTTGTGACTCTGGTCCCTGCCAGGGCCTCACAGGGTCCTGGGGAATGTGGTTGACAGCTGCACCTCACTTGGAACTGGTGATTATGGTCTGCACCTGAGACTACCCTGGATCTGCTGATTGTGGTCCCCACCTGGGCTTCACCTGGATATGGGGACTCCAGTCCCCATCTGGGCCTCACCTGGCCCTGTTGACCATGGTCCTCAACTGGGCAAAATTGGGACCCGGTGACTGTGTTCCACAACTGGACGTCACCTAGACCAGGTGACTCTGGTACCCCTCTGGGTCTCACCGTGCCCTAGTGACTGTGAACCCCACTTTGGCCTGCTTTGGACCTGCTGACCCTGGATGCCACCTGCGCCTGACCTCGAACTATTGACTCTGGTTCATTCAAGGGCCTCCCCTGTACCTGGTGATCCTGGTCCCCACGTGGGTCTCACCTGGACGTGGTGACTCTTGTCACCACCGGGTACTCACCTGGACCTGGTACTGTGTTCCACACTTGGGCCTCAAGTAGACCTGTTGACCATGGTCCCCAAGCCGGCCTCACATGGACCTGTTGCCTCTGATCCCCACCGGGGCCTCACGTGTACCTGGGAACTCTGGTCCTCACCTGGGCGTCATCTGGACCTAGTGACTCTGGTCCCCACCTGGGCTTCACCTGGATCTGGTGACTCTGGTCCCGCCTTGGCCTTCACCTGGAAATGGTGACTCTTGTACACACCTGGACCTCTCCTGGACCTGGTGACTTTCTTTCCAACATGGACCTCACCTGGATCTGGTGACTCTGGTCCTCAGTTTGGCCTCACCTGGACCTGATGTCTCTCGTCCACACTTTGACCTAACTCAGAACTGCTGAATCTTGCCCCACCTAGGCCGCAACCAGACCCGGTGCCAGTTGTCCCCAGCTATGCCTCAATTCGACCTGATGAATCTGGTCCTCACGTGGGCCTCACATGGACCTGGGACTCAGCTGGATAGAGTGGCTCTGTTACCCACAAGGGGCTCACCTGATACTGGTGACTGTGGTCTTATTCTATGCCTCACCAGGACCTAGTGATTCTGTTCCCCATCTGGGCCGGCATGGCCCTAGTGACTCTGGTCCTGACCCAGGCATCATTGGGACCTGGATACTCTATTCGACACCTGGGCCTCACTCTCACCAGGGACCTCTGGTCCCATTCTGGGCCTCAAACTAAACTGGTTACTCTGGTTCCCACTCTGGGCCTCACCCTTACCTGGTGACTCTGGACATCCCTTGGGCTTCACTTGGGCCAGGTGAATCTGGTCCTTAGCTTGTCCTCACTTCTTTATGGTGAGTGGTCGCTACCTGGGCCTCACCTGGACTTGGTGAATCCTGTTGACACCTGCGCCTCACCTGGACCTTGTGACAGTGGTCCAACCTGGAGTTCACCTGGATCTGGTTGCTCTGGTTCCCATATGGGGCTCTCCTGGACCTGGTTCCTGTGGTCTCCATCAGGCCTCACCTGGAACACAATGACTCTGTTTCATATTTGGGCCTCTCCTGGACCTGTTGACTCTGGTACTTACATGGACATCATTGGGACCTGGGTACACTCTTATATACCTGGTCCTCACCTGGACGTGGTGACTGTGGTCCCACCTGGACCTCACCGGGACGAAGTGACTGGTTCCCACAGGGACATCACCTGGACCTCGTGACTCAGGTCCTCATATGGGCATCATGGGACCTGGTTTCTCAGTTCCACATCGGGGCCTCAAGTGGACCTAGTGATTCTGGTCCCCCTCTGGGCCTGACCCTGACGTGGTGACTCTTGTACTCACCTGGATATCACCAGAACCTGGTGAATGTGGTCCCCCTCTGGGACTCACCCAGAGCTGGGGACACTGGTCCTCAACTGGGCCTCATCAGGACCTGGTGAATCTACTCCTCACTTAGGCCTCGTCTGGAACTTGTGACTCTTTTCCCACCTGGCATCAATGGGACATGGTTACTCTGTTCCCCACCTGGGCCTCACCTGGACATGATAACTTTGCTCCGCACTTTGGCCTCATCTGGTCCTGATGACTCTGGTCCCTCCACCTAGGCCTCAATCAGGACCTGGTGACTGTGGTCCCCACCTGGGACTCACCTGGACCTGGTGACTCTCGTTCCCAAATGAATCACACCTGGACCTGGTGACTGTGGTGTTCTTGTAGACTCACATTTACCTGGGGAGTCCGGTACCCACAAGGGCCTCACCTGCATCTGGTGACTCTGGCCTGCAGGTTGGCCTCACTTGGACCTGGTGAGTGGGGTTGCCACCTGGGCCTCACCCACACCTGGTGATTCATGTCCTCACGTTGGTCTCTTGGACCTGGTGAATCTGGTCCTTACCTGGTCCTCTCCCAGACCCGGGGACTCTGGTCACGACCTGGGCCTCACCTGGACCTGGTGAATCTGGTCCCCATCTGGGCCTCACCCAGTCCTGGTGACTTTGTTCCCCACGTGGACCTCATTGCTGTAGACTCTTTCTTGGCCTCACCTGGAACTGGTGACTCTGATCCTATCTGCGCGTCACCCAGATCTGGTGACTCTGGGCCTCACCTGAGCATCATTGGTACCTGGTGACTCTGTTCCACGCCTGAGCCTAACCTGGACATGATGACTCTGGAAACACTCTGGGCCTCTCCCTGAACTGATGCCTCTAGTCTCCATCTGGATGTCACCTGGACCAGGTGATTCTGGTACCCCTCTAAGCCTCAACCAGATCTGGTGACAGTGGTCCTCAACTGGGCCTCACTGGACCTAGTGAATATTCTCCATCTGGGTCTAATTTGGACCTGGTGACTCTGGTCCCTACCTGGGCATCATCGGGACATGGTTCCGCTGCATGGCCTGCATATTGGCCTCACCTGGACCTGGTAACTCTGTTCCCTACCTGGGCATTATCGGGACATGGTTCCTCTGCATGGCCTGCAGGTTGGCCTCACCTGGACCTGGTGAGTGGGGTTGTCACCTGGGCCTCACCCTTACCTGGTAACACAGGTCCCCACCTGGGAATCACCTGGGCCTGGTGAATCTGGTCCTTACCTGGTCCTCACTCAGTCCTGGTGACTTTGTTCCCCACCTGGACCTGATTGCTGTGGACTCCTTCTTGGCCTCACCTGGAACTGGTGACTCTGATCCTAACTGGGCCTCACCCAGATCTGGTGACTCTGGTCCTCACCTGTGGACCATTATGAACTGGATACTCTGTTCCACACGTGAGCCTCACCTGGACATGTTGACTCTGGATCCCCTCTGGGCCTCAGCCTGACATGGTGACTCTGGTCCCCATCTGGATGTCACTTAGACCAGGTGAATCTGGTACCCCTCTAGGCCTCAACTTGACCTGGTGACTCTGGGCCCCAACTGGGCCTCACCGGGACCTAGTGAACATGCTCCCCAGCTGCGCCGCATCTGGGCATGGTGACTCTGGTTTTACCTGGGCATCCTCGGGAAATGGTTACTGTATTCCCCACTGGGACTGACCTGATTCTGGTAACTCTGATCCTGACTTTGGCCTCTTCTGTACCAGGTGACTCTGGCTCCACCTGGACCTCACCTGTAACTGGTGACTCTGATCCTAAGCATGGCCTCACCTGACCTGGTGACTGTGGTTCCCATCGGGACCTCACCTGGACCTCAGGTCTCTGGTTCCACCTGGGCCTCACCAGGACCTGGTGTCTCTGGTACCCAATTGGGAAGCATCAGGATATGGTTACACTGTTCACTAACAGTGACCCAGCCTGACCTATTAACTCTGGTCTTCACCAGGGCCACACCTGGACATGGTGACACTGGTTCCCACCTGGGTCTCACCTGGACATGGTGAGTGGGATCCCCACCAGGTCCTCACCTGTAACTAGTGATTCTCGTTCCCACATGGACATCATGTGGACCTGGTGGCTGCAGTGTTTCTAGCTTCTCATGTACCTCGTGACTCTGGTCCCCACCAGGGCCTCACCGGGACCTGGTGAGTGTGGTTGCCACCTGCACCTCACCTGGACCTGGAGATTCTGGTCTGCACCCGAGACTACCCGGTATCTGGTGACTCTGGTCCCCACCTGGGCTTCACCTGGATTTGGGGACTCCGGTCCCCATCTGGGCCACACCTGGCCCTGTTGACCATTGTCCTCAACTGGGCAAAATTGGGACCCGGTGACTGTTCCACAACTGGACCTCACATGGACCAGGTGACTCTGGTCCCCCTCTGGGTCTCACCGTGCCCTAGTGACTGTGAACCCCACTTTGGACTGACTTGGACCTGCTGACACTGGTTGCAACCTGCTCCTGACCTCGATCCGTTGACTCTGGTTCTTTCAAGGGCCTTCCCTGGACCTGGTGATCCTGGTCCCCACATGGGCCTCACCTGGACGTGGTGACTCTTGTCACCACCGGGGACTCACCTGGACCTTGTTACTGTGTTCCAAACCTGGGCCTCAAGTAGTCCTCTTGCCTCTGATCCCCACCGGGGCCTCAGTTGTCTGGTAACTCTGGTCCTCACCTGGGCCTCATCTGGACCTAGTGACTCTGGTCCCCACCTGGGCTTCACCTGGATCTGGTGACTCTGGTCCCCACCTGGACTTCACCTGGATCTGGTGACTCTGGTCCCCACCTGGACCTCTCCTGAACCTGGTGACTCTCTTTCCAACATGGACCTCACCTGGATCTGGTGACTCTGGTCCTCACTTTGGCCTCACCTGGACCTGGTGTCTCTCATCTCCACATTGATTAACTCAAAACTTCTGAATCTTGCTACACCTAGGCCGCACCCCGACCTGGTGACTCTTGTCCCCAGCTATGCCTCAATTCGACCTGATGAATCTGGTCCTCACGTGGGCCTCACATGGACCTGGGACTCAGCTCCATAGAGTGGCTCTGGTTCCCACAAGGGGCTCACCTGATACTGTTGACTGTGGTGTTATTCTATGCCTCACCAGGACCTAGTGATTCTGTTTGCCATCTGGGCCTGCATGGCCCTAGTGACTCTGGTCCTCACCCAGGCATCATTGGGACCTGGATACTCTATTCCACACCTGGGCCTCAGTTTGACCAGGGATCTCTGGTCCCATTTTGGGCCTCAAACTAAACTGGTTACTCTGGTTCCCCCTCTGGGCCTCACCCCTACCTGGTGACTCTGGTCACCCCTTGGGATTCACATGAGCCTGCTGAATCTTGTCCATAGCTGGTCCGCACCTGGATCTGGTGACTGGTCGCCACCTGGGTCTCACCTGGAGTTGTTGAATCCTGTTGCCTCCTGCGCCTCACCTGGACCTTGTGACTGTGGTCCCACCTGGACCTCACCTGGATCTGGTGGCTCTGGTTCCCATATGGGGCTCTCCTGGACCTGGTTCCTCTGGTCTCGATCTGGCCTCACCTGGAACACAATGACTCTGAGCCATATTTGGGCCTCTCCTTGACCTGTTGACTCTGGTCCTTACCTGGGCATCATTGGGACCTGGATACTCTCTTATATTCTTGGGCCTCAGCTGAACCTGGTGACTGTGGTCCCACCTGGGCCTGACCTGGAGGAGGTGACTGGTTCCCACAAGGACCTTGCCTGGACCTGGTGGCAAAGGTCCTCATATGGGCATCATGGGACCTGGTTTCTCAGTTCCACATTGGGGCCTCACCTGGACCTAGTGATTCTCGTCCTCCTCTGGGGCTCACCCTGACGTGGTGACTCTGGTCCCCACCTGGATATCACCAGGACCGGGTGACTCTGGTACCCCTCTGGGTCTCACCCGGAACTGGGGACACCGGTCCTAAATAGGGCCTCAACAGGACCTATTGAATCTACTCCTCACTTTGGCCTCGTCTGGACCTTGTGACTCTTTTCCCACCTGGCATCAATGGGACATGGTTACTCTGTTCCCACCTGGGCCTCACCTGGACATGGTAACTTTTATCCACACTTTTGCCTCAACTGGTGCTGATGACTCTGGTCCCCCGACCTAGGCCTCAATCTGGCCCTGGTGACTGTGGTCCCCACCTGGGTCTCACCTGGACCTGGTGACTCTCTTTCCCACATGAACCACACCTGGACCTGGTGACTGTGGTGTTCCTGTACACCCACATTTACCTGGTGACTCCGGTCCCCACTAGGGCCTCAACTGGATCTGGTGACTCTGGCCAAATGTTGGCCTCACCTGGACTTGGTGAGTGGGGTTGCCACCAGGGCCTAACCCATACCTGGTGACTCAGGTCCCCGCGTGGCCCTCTTGGACCTGGTAAATCTCGTCCTTACCTGGCTCTCTCCCAGACCTGGGGACTCTGGTCACCACCTGGGTCTCACGTGGACCTGGTGAATCTGGTCCCCATCTGGGCCTCACCCAGTCCTAGTGACTTTGTTCCCCACCTGGACTTGATTGCTTTGGACACTTTCTTGACCTCCCCTGGACCTGGTGACTCTGATCCTTTCTGTGCGTCACTCAGACCTGGTGACTCTGGTCCACACCTGGGCATCATTGGTACCTGGTGACTCTGTTCCACACCTGAGCCTCACCTGGACATGATGACTCAGGAACCGCTCTGGGCCTCACCCTGACCTGGTGATTCTGGTCCCCATCTGGATGTCACCTGGACCAGGTGATTCTTGTAACCCTTTAGGCCTCTACCAGATCTGGTGACACTTGTCCTAAACTGGGCCTCACCTGAACCTAGTGAATATGCTCCATTTGGGCCTCATTTGGACCTGGTGACTCTGGTCCCTACCTGGGCATCATCGGGACATGGTTCAGCTGCATGGCCTGCCGGTTGGCCTCACCTGGACCTCGTAACTCTGGTCCCTACCTGGGCATCATCGGGACATGATTCCTCTGCATGGTCTCTAGGTTGGCCTCACCTGGACCTGGTGAGTGGGGTTGCCACCAGGGCCTCACCCATGCATGGTGACACCGGTCCCCACGTGGGCCCCAGTATGCCCTGGTGAATCTCGTCCTTACCTAGTCCTCACCCGGACCTGGTAACTCTGGTCACCACCTGGGAATCACCTGGACATGGTGTATCTGGCCCCATCTGGGCCTCACCCAGTCGTGGTGACTTTTTTCCCCACCTGGACCTGATTGCTGTGGGCCCCTTCTTGGCCTCACTTGGAACTGTTGACTCTGATCCTAACTGGACCTCACCCAGATCTGGTGACTCTGGTCCTCACCTCTGGACAATTATGACCTGGATACTCTGTTCCACACCTGAGCCTCACCTGGACATGATGACTCTGGATCCCCTGTGGCCTCATCCTGACATGGTAACTCTGGTCCCCATCTGGATGTCACCTAGACCAGGTGAATCTGGTACCCCTCTATGCCTCAACTAGACCTGGTGACTATGGTCCTCAACTGGGCCTCACCATGACCTAGTGAATATGCTCCCCACCTGTGCCTCATCTCGACCTGATGACTCTGGTTCTACCTGGGTATCATCGGGACATGGTTACTCTATTCCCCACTGGGACTGACCTGATCCTGGTAACTCTGGTGCTGACTTTGGCCTCTTCTGTACCAGGTGACTCTGGCTCCGCCTGGTCCTCATCTGTAACTGGTGACTCTGATCCTAAGCATGGCCTCACCTGACCCGATGACTGTGGTTCCCATCAGGACCTCACCTGGACCTCATATCTCTGGTCCCATCTGGGCCTCACTAGGACCTGGTGTCTCTGGTACCCACCTGGGTAGCATCAGGATATGGTTACACTGCTCACTAACAGTGACCCAGCCGGACCTACTAACTCTGGTCTTCACCTGGGCCACACCTGGACATGGTGACACTGGTTCTCACCTGGGTCTCACCTGGACATGGTGAGTCGGATCCCCACCTGGTCCTCACCTGTAACTGGTGATTCTCGTTTCCACATGGACATCATGTAGACCTGGTGGCTGCAGTGTTTCTAGCTTCTCATGTACCTCATGAATCTGGTCCCCACCAGGGCCGTACCGTGACCTGGTGAGTGTGGTTGCTACTTGCACCTCACCTGGACTTGGTGATTCTGGTCTGCATCTGAGACTACGCTGGATCTGGTGTCTGTGGTCCCCACCTGGGCTTCACCTGGATTTCGGGACTCCGGTCCCCATCTGGGCCTCACCTGGCACTGTTGACCATGGTCCTCAACTGGGCAAAATTGGGACCCAGTGACTGTGTTCCACAACTGGACCTCACCTGGACCAGGTTACACTGGTCCCCCTCTGGGTCTCACCGTACCCTAGTGACTGTGAACCCAACTTTGGCCTGACTTGGACCTGCTGTCCCTGGTTGCCACCTGCGCCTGACCACGAACTGTTGACTCTGGTTCTTTCAAGGGCCTCCCCTGTACCTGGTGATCCTGGTCCCCACCTGGGCCTCACCTGGACGTGGTGACTCTTTTCACCACCGGGGACTCACCTGAATCTGCTTACTGTGTTCCACATTGGGCATCAAGTAGACCTGTTGACCATGGTCCCCAAGCCGGCCTCACATGGACCTCTTGCCTCTGATCCCCACCGAGGCCTCACGTGTGCCTGGTAACTGTGGTCCTCACCTGGGCCTCATCTGGAACTGGTGACTCTGGTCCCCCCTATGTATCACCTGGATCAGGTGACTCTGGTCCCACCTGGACTTCACCTGGATCTGGTGACTCTTGTCCCCACATGGAACTCTCCTGGACCTGGTGACTCTCTTCCCAACATGGACCTCACCTGGATCTGGTGACTCTGGTCCTCAGTTTGGCCTCACCTGGACCTGGTGTCTCTTGTCCCCACTTTGACTTAACTCAGAACTGCTGAATCTTGCCCCACCTAGGCCGCACCCAGACCTGGTGACTCTTGTCCCCAGCTATGCCTCAATTCGACCTGATGAATCTGGTCCTCACGTGAGCCTCACATGGACCTGGGACTCAGCTGGATAGAGTGGCTCTGGTTCCTACAAGATGCTCACCTGGACCTGGTGACTGTGGTCCCACCTGGGCCTCACCGTGACGAGGTGACTGGTTCCCACACGGACCTCATCTGGACCTGGTGACTCAGGTCCTCATATGGGCATCATGGGACCTGGTTTCTCAATTCCACATCGGGGCCTCACCTGGACCTAGTGATTCTCGTCCCATTATGGTCCTCACCCTGACGTGGTGCCTATGGTCCCCACCTGGATATCACCAGAACCGGGTGACTCTGGTCCCCCTCTGGGACTCACCCGGAGATGGGGATACTGGTCCTCAACTGGGCCTCAAAAGGACCTGGTGAATCTATACCTCACTTAGGCCTCGTCTGGATCTTGTGATTCTTTTCTCACCTGGCATCAATGGGACATTGCTACACTGTTCCCCACCTGGGCCTCACCTGGACATGAAAACTTTGCTCCACACTTTGGCCTCAAATGGTCTTGATGACTCTGGTCCCCCACCTAGGCCTCAATCTGGCCCTGGTGACTGTGGTCCCCACCTGGGTCTCACCTGGACCTGGTGACTCTCGTTCCCACATGAACCATACCTGGACCTGGTGACTGTGGTGTTCTTGTAGACTCACATTTACCTGGTGACTCTGATCCCCACTAGAGCCCCAATTGGATCTGGTGACTCTGGCCTGCAGGCTGGCCTCACCTGGACCTGGTGTTGGGGTTGCCACCTGGGCCTCACCCATACCTGGTGACTCAGGTCCCCACGTGGGCCTCTTGGACCTGTTAATCTGGTCGTTACCGGGTCCTCTCCCAGACCCGGGGACTCTGGTCTCCACCTCGGCCTCACTTGGCCCTGGTGAATCTGGTCCCCATCTGGGCCTCACCCGTCCTGGTGACTTTGTTACCCACGTGGACCTGATTGCTGTGGACTCTTTCTTGGCCTCACCTGGAACTGGTGACTCTGATCCTATCTGCGCGTCACCCATACCTGGTGACTCTCGTCCCTACCTGGGCATCATCGGGACATGGTTCCACTGCATGGCCTGCAGGTTGGCCTCACCTGGACCTCGTAACTCTGGTCCCTACCTGGGCATCATCGGTAAACCGTTCCTCTGTATTGCCTACAGGTTGGCCTAACCTGGACCTGGTGAATGGGGTTGACACCTGGGTCTCACCCATACCTGGTGACACAGGTCCCCACGTGGGCCTCACTTCGACCTGGTGAATCTGGTTCTTACCTGGTCCTCTACCGGAACTGGTAACTCTGATCACCACCTGGGTCTCACCTGGGCCTGGAGAATCTGGTCCCCATCTGGGCCTCACCCAGTCCTGTTGACTTTGTTACCCAACTGGACCTGATTGCTGTGTAACCCTTCTTGTCCTCACCTGGAACTGGTGACTCTGATCCTAACTGGGCCTCACCCAGATCTGGTGACTCTGGTACTCACCTGTGGACCAATAAGACCTGGATACTCTGTTCCACACCTGAGCCTCACCTGGACATGATGACTCTGGAACCTCTCTGGGCCTCATCCTGACCTGGTGACTCTGGTCCCCATCTGGATGTCACCTGGACCAGGTGATTCTGGTACCCCTCTAGGCCTCAACCAGGTCCTGTGACTCTGGTCCTCCATTGGACCTCACCTGGACCTAGTGAATATGCTCCATCTGGATCTCATTGGACCTGATGATTCTGATCCCTACCTGGGCATCATCGGGACATGGTTCCACTGCATGGACTTCAGGTTGGCCTCACCTGGACCTGTTAACTCTGGTCCCTACCTGGGCATCATCGGGACATGGTTCCACTGCATGGCCTGCAGGTTGGCCTCACCTGGACCTGGTAACTCTAGTCCCTACCTGGGCATCATCGGGACATATTTCCTCTGTATGGCCTGCAGGTTGGCCTCACCTGGACCTGGTGAGTGGGGTTGCCATCTGGGCCTCACTCATACCTGGTGACAAAGGACCCACGTGGGCCTCACTTGGACCTGGTGAATCTGGTCTTATCCTGGTCCTCACCCGGAACCGGTAACTCTTTTCACAACCTGGAATCACCTGGACCTCGTGAATCTGCTCCCCATCTGGGCCTCACCCAGTCCTGGTGACTTTGCTCCCCGCCTGGACCTGTTTGCTGTGGACTCCTTCTTGGCCTCACCTGGAACTGCTGACTCTGATCCTTACTGGGCCTCACCCAGATCTGGTGACTCTGGTCCTCACCTGTGGACCATTATGACCTGGATACTCTGTTCCACACCTGAACCTCACCTGGACATGATGACTCTGGATCCCCTCTGGGCCTCAGCCTGACATGGTGACATGGGCCCCATCTGGATGTCACCAAGACCAGGTGAATCTGGTACCCCTCTAGGCCTCAACTTGACCTGGTGGCTCTGGTCCTCAACTGGGCCTCACCGGTACCTAGTGAATATGCTCCCCACCTCCGTCTCATCTGGAACTGGCGACTCTGGTACTACCTGTGACTCATTGGGACATGGTTACTCTATTCCCCACTGGGACTGCCCTGATCCTGGTAACTCTGGTCCTGACTTTGGCCTCTTCTGTACCAGGTGACTCTGGCTCCACCTGGTCCTCACCTGTAACTAGTGATTGTCGTTCCCACATGGTCATCATGTGGACCTGGTGGCTGCAGTGTTTCTAGCTTCTCATGTACCTCGTGACTCTGGTCTCCACCAGGGCCTCACTGGGACCTGGTGAGTATGGTTGCCACCGGCAACTCACCTGGACCTGGTGATTCTGGTCTGCACCTGAGACTAACCTGGATCTGGTGACTGTGGTCCCCACCTGGGCTTCACCTGGATTTGGGGACTCCGATCCCCATCTGGCGTCACCTGGCCCTGTTGACCATGGTCCTCAACTGGGCAAAATTTGGACCTGGTGACTGTGTTCCACACCTGGACCTCACCTGGACCAGGCGACTCTGGTCCCCCTCTGGGTCTCACCGTGCCCTAGTGACTGTGAACCCCACTTTGGACTGACTTGGACCTGCTGACCCTGGTTCCCACCTGCGACTGACGTCGTACTGTTGACTCTGGTACTTTCAAGGGCCTCCCCTGGACCTGGTAATCCTGGTCCCCACCTCGGCCTCACCTGGACGTGGTAACTTTTGTCACCACCGGTTACTCACCTAGACCTGGTTACTGTGTTCCACACCTGAGCCTCAAGTACACCTGTTGACCATGGTCCCCAAGCCGGCCTCACATGGACCTGTTGCCTCTGATCCCCACCGGGGCCTCTCGTGTACCTGGTAACTCTGGTCCTCACCTGGGCATCATTGGTCCTGGTGACTCTGTTCCATACCTGAGGCTCCCCTGGACATGATGACTCTGGAACCCCTCTGGCTATCAACCTGCCCTGGTGACTCTGGTCCCCATATGGATGTCACCTGGACCAGGGGATTATGGTACCCCTCTGGGCCTCAACCTGGTCTGGTGACTCTGGTCCTCAAATGGGCCTCACCTGGACCTAGTGAATATGCTCCATCTGGGCCTCATTTGGACCTGGTGACTCTGGTCCCTACCTGGGCATCATCGGGACATGGTTCCACTGCATGATTGCAGGTTGGCCTCACATGGACCTGGTAACTCTAGTCCCTACCTGGGCATCATCGGGACATGGTTCCACTGCATGGCCTGTAGGTTGGCCTCACCTGGACATGGTAACTCTCGTGCCTACCTGAGCATCTTTGGAACCTGGTTCCTCTGTATGGCCTGCAGGTTGGCCTCACCTGGAACTGGTGAGTGGGTTTGTCACCTGGGCCTCACCCTTGCCTAGTGACACAGGTCCTCACGTAGGCCTCACTTGGACCTGGTGAATCTGGTCCTTACCTGGTGGTCACCCGGAACTGGTAACTCTGGTCACCACATGGGAATCACCTGGGCCTGGTGAATCTGGTCCCCATCTGGGCCTCACCCAGTCCTGTTGACTTTCTTCCCCACCTGGACCTGATTGCTGTAGACTTCTTCTTGGCTAACCTGGAACTGCTGACTCTGATGCTAACTGGGCCTCACCCAGATCTGGTGACTCTGGTCCTCACCTGTGGACCATTATGACCTGGATACTCTGTTCCACACCTGAGCCTCACCTGGGTATGTTGACTCTGGATCCCCTCTGGGCCTCAGCCTGACATGGGGACTCTGGACCCCATCTGGATGTCACCAGACCAGGTAAATCTGGTACCCCTCTAGGCCTCACCTAGACCTGGTGACTCTGGTCCTCAACAGGGCCTCAACGGGACCTAGTGAACATGCTCCCCACCTGCGCCACATCTGGGCCTGGTGACTCTGGTTCTACCTTGGCATCATCGGGACATGGTTACTCTATTCCCCACTGGGACTGACCTGATCCTGGTAACTCTGGTCCTGACTTTGGCCTCTTCTGTTCCAGGTGACTCTGGCTCCACCTGGGCCTCACCTGTAACTGGTGACTCTGATCCTAAGCATGGCCTCACCTGACGTGGTGACTGTGGTTCCAATCGGGACCTCATCTGGACTTCATGTCTCTGGTCCCACTTAGGCCTCAGCAGGACCTGATGTCTCTGCCATCCACCAGGGTAGCATCAGGATATGGTTACCCTGTTCACTAACAGTGACCCAGCCGGACCTATTAACTCTGGTCTTCACCTGGGCCACACCTGGACATGGTGACACTTTTTCCCACGTGGGTCGCACCTAGACATGGTGAGTGGGATCCCCACCTGGTCCTCACCTGTAACTGGTGATTCTCGTTCCCACATGGAGATCATGTGGACCTGTTGGCCACAGTGTTTCTAGCATCTTTTTTTAAATTTTTATTTATTTATGATAGTCACAGAGAGAGAGAGAGGCAGAGACACAGGCAGAGGGAGAAGCAGGCTCCATGCACCGGGAGCCCGACGTAGGATTCGATCCCCGGTCTCCAGGATCGCGCCCTGGGCCAAAGGCAGGCGCCAAACCGCTGCGCCACCCAGGGATCCCATGTGTTTCTAGCTTCTCATGTACCTCGTGACTCTGGTCCCCACCAGTGCCTCACCGGGACCTGGTGAGTTTGGTTGCCACCTGCACCACACCTGGACCTGGTGATTCTGGTTTGCACCTGACACTACCCTGGATCTTGTGACTGTGGTCCCCACCTGGGCTTCACCTGGATTTCGGGACTCCGGTCCCCATCTGGGCCTCACCTGGCCCTGTTGACCATGGTCCTCAACTGGGCAAAATTGGGACCTGTTGACTGTGTCCCACAACTGGACCTCACCTGGACCAGGTGACTATGCTCCCCCTCTGGGTCTCACCGTGCCCTAGTGACTGTGAATTCCACTTTGGCTTGACTTGGACATGCTGACCCTGGTTGCCACCTGCGCCTGAACTCGAACTGTTGACTCTGGTTCTTTCAAGGGCCTCCCCTGTACCTGGTGATCCTGCTCCCACCTGGGCCTCACCTGGACGTGGTGACCCTTGTAACCACGGGGGACTCACCTGGACCTGCTTACTGTGTTCCACACCTGGGTCTCAAGTGGACCTGTTGATCATGGTCCCCAAGCCGGCCTCACATGGACCTGTTGCCTCTGATCCCCACCAGATCCTCACGTGTACCTGGTAACTCTGGTCCTCACCTGGGCCTCATCTGCACCTAGTGACTCTGGTCCCCACCTGGGCTTCACCTCGATCTGGTGACTCTGGTCCCCACCTGGACTTCACCTGGATCTAGTGACTCTGGTTCCCACCTGGACATCTCCTGGACCTGGTGACTCTCTTTCCAACATGGACCTCACCTGGATCTGGTGACTCTGGTACTCAGTTTCGCCTAACCTGGACCTGGTGTCTCTCGTCCCCACTTTGACCTAACTCAGAACTGCTGAATCTTTCCCCACCTAGGCCGCACATAGACCTGGTGACTCTAGTCCCCAGCTATGCCTCAATTCGACCTGGTGAATCTGGTCCTCACGTGGGCTTCACATGGACCTGGGACTCAGCTGGATAGAGTGGCTCTGGTTCCCACAAGGGGCTCACCTCATACTGGTGACTGTGGTCTTTTTCTATGCCTCACCAGGACCTAGTGATTCTGTTCCCCATCTGGGCCTGCATGGCCCTAGTGACTCTGGTCCTGACCCAGGCATCATTCGGACCTGGATACTCTATTCCACACCTGGGCCTCACTTTGACCACGGACTACTGGTCCCATTCTGGGCCTCAAACTAAACTGGTTACTCTGGTTCCCCTTCTGGGCCTCACCCTTACCTGGTAAATCTGGTCACCCCTTGGGCTTCACTTGGGCCTGGTGAATCTGGTCCTTAGCTGGTCCGCACATGGATCTGGTGACTGTTCGCCACCTGGGCCTCACATGGACTTGGTGAATCCTGTTGCCACCTGCGCCTCACCGGGACCTTGTGACTCTTTTCCCACCTGGCATCAATGGGACATGGTTACTCTGTTCCCAACCCGGTCCTCCCCTGGACATGATAACTTTGCTCCACACTTTGGCCTCAACTGGTCCTGATGACGCTGCTCCCCCCACCTAGGCCTCAGTCTGGACCTGGTGACTGTGGTCCCCACCTCTTTCTCACCTGGACCTGGTGTCTCTCGTTCCCAGATGAACCACACCTGGACCTGGTGACTGTGGTGTTCTTGTAGACGCACATTTACCTGGTAACTCTGGTCCCCACTAGGGCCTCACCTGGATCTGGTGACTCTGGCCTGAAGGTTGTCCTCACCTGGACCTGGTGAGTGGGGTTGCCACCCCATACCTGGTGACTCAGTTCCACACGTGGGCCTCTTGGACCTCTTAATCTGGTCGTTACCTGGTCCTCTCCCAGACCCGGGGACTGTGGTCCCCAAGTGGGCCTCATCTGGACCTGTGAATCTGGTCCCCATCTGGGCCTCACCCAGTCCTGTGACTTTGTTCCCCACCTGGATCTGATTGCTCTGGACTCTTTCTTGGCCTCACCGGGAACTGGTGACTCTGATTCTATCTGCGCGTCACCCAGACCTGGTGACTCTGGTCCTCACCTGGGCATCATTGGTACCTGGTGACTCTGTTCCACACCTGAACCTCACCTGGACATGATGACTCTGGAAGCCCTCTGGGCCTCACCCTGACCTGGTGATTCTGGTCCCCATCTGGATGTCACCTGGACCAGGTGATTCTGGTACCCCTCTAGGCCTCAACCAGATCTGGTGACTCTGGTTCTCAACTGGGCCTCACCTGGACCTAGTGAATATGCTCCATCTGGGCCTCATTTGCACCTGGTGACTCTGGTCACTACCTGGGCATCATCGGGACATGGTTCCACTGCATGACCTGCAGGTTCGCCTCACCTGGACCTGGTAACTCTGATCCCTATTGGGCATCATCGGGACATGGTTCCACACATGGCCTGCAGGTTGGCCTCACCTGGACCCGGTAACTCTAGTTGCTACCTGGGCATCATCGGGACATGGTTCCTCTGCATGGCCTGCAGGTTGGGCTCACCTGGACCTGGTGAGTGGCGTTGTCACCTTGGCCTCACCCATGCCTGGTGACACAGGTCCCCACGTGGGCCTCAATTTGACCTGGTAAATCTGGTCCTTACCTGGTCCTCACCCGAAACTCCAAAATCGGGTCACCAACTGGGAATCACCTGAACCTGGTTAATCTGGTCCCCATCTGGTCCTCATCTAATCCTGGTGACTAAGTCACCCCACCTGGACCTGATTGCTGTGGACTCCTTCTTGGCCTCACCTGGAACTGGTGACTCTGATCCTAAGCATGGGCTCACCTGACCTGGTGACTGTGGTTCCCATCGGGACCTCACCCGGACCTCATGTCTCTGGTCCCACCTGGGCCAAACCAGGACCTGGTGTCTCTCGTACCCACCTGGGTAGCATTAGGATATGGTTACACTGTTCACTAACAGTGACCCAGCCGGACCTATTAACTCTGGTCTTCACCTGGGCCACACCTGGACATGGTGACACTGGTTCCCACCTGGGTCTCACCTGGACATGGTGAGTCGGATCCCCACCTGGTCCTCATTTGTAACTGGTGATTCTCGTCCCACATGGACATCATGTGGACCTGGTGGCTGCAGTGTTTCTAGCTTCTCATGTACCTCGTGACTCTGGTCCCCACCAAGGACTCACCGGGACCTGGTTTGTGTGGTTGCCACCTCCGCCTCACCTGGACCTGGTGATTCTGGTCTGCACCTGAGACTAACCTGGATCTGGTGATGTGGTCCCCACCTGGGCTTCACCTGGATATGGGGACTCCGGTCCCCATCTGGGCCTCACCTGGCCCTGTTGTCCATGGTCCTCACCTGGGCAAAATTGGGACCCGGTGACTGTCTTCCACAACTGGACCTCACCTGGACCACATGACTCTGGTCCCCCTCTGGTTCTCACCGTTCCCTAGTGACTGTGAAACCCACTTTGGCCTGACTTGGACCTCCTGACACTTGTTGCCACCTGCGCCTGACCTCGAACTGTTGACTCTGGTTATTTCAAGGTCCTCCCCTGTACCTGGTGATCCTGGTCCCCACCAGGGCCTCATCTGGACATGGTGACACTTTTCACCACGGAGGACTCACCTGGACCTGCTAACTATGTTCCACTCCTGGGCATCAAGTAGACCTGTTGACCATGGTATCGAAGCCGGCCTCATATGGACCTGTTTCCTCTGATTCCCACCGGGGCATCACGTTTACCTGGTAACACTGGTCCTAACTTGTGCCTCATCTGGACCTAGTGACTCTGGTCCCCACCTTGGCTTCACCTGGATCTGGTGACTCTGGTCCTCAACTGGGCCTCACCTGGACCTATTGAATATGCTCCATCTGGGCCTCATTTGGACCTGGTGACTCTCTTCCATACCTGGGCATCATCGGGACATGGTTCCACTGCATGGCCTTTAGGTGGGCCGCCCCTGGACCTGGTAACTGTGGTTCTACCTGGGCATCATCGGGACGTGGTTACTCTATTCCCAGTGGGACTGACCTTATCGTGGTAACTCTGGTCCTGACTTTCGGCTCTTCTGTGCCATGTGACTCTGGCTCCCCCTGGACCTCACCTATAAGTGGTGACTCTGATCCTAAGCATGGCCTAACCTGACCTGGTGACTGTGGTTTCCATCGGTACCTCACATGGTCCTCATGTCTCTGGTCCCAACTGGGACTCACCAGGACCTTGTATCTGGTACACACCTGAGTAGCATCAGGATATGGTTACACTGTTCAGTAACAGTGACCCGGCCGGACTTATTACTCTCGTTTTCACCTGGTCCACACTTGGACATGGTGACACTGGTTCCCACCAGGGTCTCACCTGGACATGGTGACTCAGATCCCCAAATGGTCCTCACCTGTAACTTGTAATTCTCGTTCCCACATGGACATCATGTGGACCTGGTGGCTGCAGTGTTTCTAGCTTCTCATGTATCTCGTGACTCTGGTCCCCACCAGGACCTCACCGGGACTTGGTGAGTGTGGTTGCCACCTGCAACGCACAAGGACCTGGTGATTCTGGTGTCCACTTGAGACTACCCTGGATCTGGTGACTGTGGTCCCCACCTGGGCTTCACCTGAATTTGGGGACTCCGGTCCCCATCTGGGCCTCACCTGGCCCTGTTGACCATGGTCCTCAACTGGGCAAAATTGGGACTCGGTGACTGTGTTCCACAACTGGACCTCACCTGGACAAGGTGACTCTGGTCCCCCTCTGGGTCTCACTGTGCCCTAGTGACTGTGAGCCCAACTTTGGCCTGACTTGGACCTGCTGACCCTGGTTGCCACCTGAGCCTGACCTCAAACTGTTGACTCTGGTTCTCTCAAGGGCCTCCCCTGTACCTGGTGATCCTGGTCCCCAATTGGGCCTCAACTGGACGTGGTGACTCTTGTCACCACCGGGGACTCACCTGGACAAGATTACTGTGTTCCACACCTGGGCCTCAGGTAGACCTGTTGACCATGGTCCCCAAGCCGGCCTCACGTGGACCTTTTGGCTATGATCCCCGCCGGGGGCTCACGTGTACCTGGTAACTTTGATCCTCACCTGGGCCTCATCTGGACCTAGTGACTCTGGTCCCCACCTGGGCTTCACCTGGATCTGGTGACTCTGGTCCCCACCTGGACTTCACCTGGATCTGGTGACTCTGGTCCTCAGTTTGGCCTCACGTGGACTGGTGTCTCTCGTCCCCACTTTGACCTAACTCAGAACTGCTGAATCTTGCCCCACCTAGGCCGCACAGAGACCTGGTGACTCTTGTCCCCAGCTATGCCTCAATTCAACCTGATGAATCTGGTCCTGACGTGGGGCTCACATGGACCTAGGACTCAGCTGGATAGAGTGGCTCTGGTTCCCACAAGGGGCACACCTGATACTGGTGATTGTGGTCTTATTCTATGCCTCACCAGGACCTAGTGATTCTGTTCCCGATCTGGGCCTGCATGGCCCTAGTACTCTGGTCCTCACCCAGGCATCATTGGGACCTGGATACTCTATTCCACATCTGGGCCTCACTTTGACCAGGGACCTCTGGTCCTATTCTGGGCCTCAAACTGAACTGGTTACTCTGGTACCCCTCTGGGCCTCACCCTTACCTGGTGACTCTGGTCACCCCTTGGGCTTCACTTGGGCCTGGTGAATCTGGTCCTTAGCTGCTCCGCATCTGGATCTGGTGACTGGTGGCCACCTGGGCCTCACCTGGACTTGGTGAATCCTGTTGCCACCTGCCCCTCACCTGGACCTTCTGACTGTGGTCCCAACTGGACCTCACCTGGATCTGGTGGCTCTGGTTCCCATATGCGGCTCTCCTTGACCTTGTTCCTGTGGTCTCCATCTGGCCTCACCTGGAACACAATGACTCTGATCCATATATGGTCCTCTCCTGGACCTGTTGACTCTCGTCCTTACCTGGTCATCATTGGGACCTGGATACTCTCTATACACCTGGGCCTCACCTGGACCTGGTGACTGTGGTCCCACCTGGGCCTCTCCTGGACGAGGTGACTGGTTCCCACAGGGACCTCACCTGGACCTGGTGACTCAGGTCCTCATATGGGCATCATGGGACCAGGGTTCTCAGTTCCACATCGGGGTCTCATCTGTACCTAGTGATTCTCGTCCCCCTCTGTGCCTCACCCTGATATGGTGACTCTGCTCCCCACCTGGATGTCACCAGAACCGCGTGACACTGGTCACCCTCTGGGACTCACCCGGAGCTGGGGACACTGCTCCTCAACTGGGCCTCAACAGGACCTGGTGCATCTGTCCTCACTAAGGCCTCGTCTGGACCTTGTGACTCTTTTTCCACCTGGCATCAATGGGACATGGTTACTCTTCCCACCTGGGCCTCACATGGACATGATAACTTTGCTCCACACTTTGGCCTCAGCTGGTCCTGATGACTCTGGTCCCCCACCTAGTCCTCAATCTGGACCTGGTGACTGGTCCCCACCTGGAACTCACCTGGACCTGGTGACTCTCGTTCCCACATGAACCACACCTGGACCTGGAACTGTGGTGTTCTTGTAGACTCACATTTACCTGGTGACTCCGGTCCCCACTAGGGCCTCACCTGGATCTGGTGACTCTGGCCTGCAGGTTGGCCTCACCTTGACCTGGTGAGTGGGGTTGCCACCTGGGCCTCACCCATACCTGGTAACTCAGGTCTCCACGTGGGCCTCTTTGACCTGGTGAATCTATTACTTACCTGGTCCTCTCGCAGACCCGGGGACTCTGGTCAACGCCTGGGCGTCACCTGGACCTGGTCAATCTGGTCCCCATCTGGGCCTCACCCGGTCCTGGTGACTTTGTTCCGCACCTGGACCTGATTGCTGTGGACTCTTTCTTGGCCTCACCTGGAACTGGGGACTCTGAACCTATCTGCGCGTCACCCAGACCTGGTGACTCTGTTCCTCACCTGGGCATCTTTGGTACTTGGTGTCTCTGTTCCATACCTGAGCCTCACCTGGACATGATGACTCTGGAACCTCTCTGGGCCTCACCCTGACATGGTGATCCTGGACCCATCTGGATGTCCCCTGGACCATGTGATTCTGGTACCCCTCTAGGCCTCAACCAGATCAGGTGACTCTGGTCCTCAACTGGGCCTCACCTGGACCTAGTGAATATGCTCCATCTGGGCCTCATTTGGGCCTGGTGACTCTGGTCCCTACCTGGGCATCATCGGGACATGGTTCCACTGCATGGCCTGCAGGTGGGCCTCAGCTGGACCTGGTATCTCTCGTCCCTACCTGGGCATCATCGGGACATGGTTCCTCTGCATGGCCTGCAGGTTGGCCTCACCTGGACCTGGTGAGTGGGGTTGCCACCTGGGCCTCACCCATAACTGGTGACACAGGTCCCCACGTGGGTCTCACTTGGACCTGGTGTATCTGGTCCTTACCTGGTCCTCACCCGTAACTCGTCACCTGGTCACCACCTGGGAATCACCTGGGCCTGGTGAATCTGGTCCCCATCTGGTCCTCACTCAGTCTTGGTGACTTTGTTCCCCACCTGGACCTGATTGCTGTGGACTCCTTCTTGGCCTCACCTGGAACTGGTGACTCTGATCCTAACTACGCCTCACCCAGATCTGCTGACTCTGGTCCTCACCTGTGGATCATTACGACCTGGATACTCTGTTCCACACCTGAGCCTCACCTGGACATGATGACTTTGGATCCACTCTGGGCCTCCCTCTGACATGGTGACTCTGGTCCCCAGCTGGATATCACCTAGACCAGGTGAATCTGGTACGCCTCTAGGCCTCAACCAAACCTGGTGACTCTAGTCCTCAACTGGGCCTCACCGGGACTTAGTGAATATGCTACCAACTGCGCCTCATCTGGACATGTTGACTCTGGTTCTACGTGGGCATCATCGGGACATGGTTACTCTATTCCCCACTGGGACTGACCTGATCCTGGTAACTCTGGTCCTGACTTTGGCCTCTTCCGTACCAGGTGACTCTGGCTCCTCCTGGGCCACACCAGTAACTGGTGACTCTGATCCTAAGCATGGCCTCACCTGACCTGGTGACTGTGGTTCCCATCGGGAACTCACCTGGACCTCATGTCTCTGGTCCCAACTGGGCCTCACCAGGACCTGGTGTCTCGGTAACCACCTCGATAGCATCAGGATATGGTTACACTGTTCAATAACAGTGACCCAGCGGGACCTATTATCTCTGGCCTTCACGTGGGCCACAGCAGGACATGGTGATACTGGTTCCCACCTGGGTCTCACCTGGACATGGTGAGTCGGTTCCCCACCTGGTCCTCACCTGTAACTGGTGATTCTCGTTCCCACATGGACATCATGTGGACCTGGTGGCTGCAGTGTTTCTAGCTTCTCATGTACCTCGTGACTGTGGTCCACACCAGGGCCTCACCGGGACCTGGTGAGTGTGGTTGCCACCTGCAACTCACCTGGACCTGGTGATTCTGGTCTGCACCTGAGACTCCCCGGGATCTGGTGACTGTGGTCCCCACCTGGGCTTCACCTGGATTTGGGGACTCCGGTCCCCATCTGGGCCTCACCTGGCCCTGTTGACCATGGTCCTCAACTGGGAAAAATTGGGACCCTCTGACTGTTTTCTACAACTGGACCTCATCTGGACCAGGTGACTCTGGTCCCCCTCTGTGTCTCACCGTGCCCTAGTGACTGTGAACCCCACTTTGGCCTGACTTCAACCTGCTGACCCTGGTTGCCACCTGTGCCTGACCTCGAACTGTTGACTCTGGTTCTTTCAAAGGCCTCCCCTGTACCTGGTGATCCTGGTGCCCACCTGGCCCTCACCTGCACCTGGTGTCTCTAGTCACCACCGGGGACTCACCTGGACCTGCTTACTGTGTTCCACACCTGGGCCTCAAGTACACCTCTTGACCATGGTTCCCAAGCTCGCCACACATGGACCTGTTGCCTCTGATCCCCACCGGGGCCTCACGTGTACCTGGTAACTCTGGTCCTCACCTGGGCCCCATCTGCACCTAGTGACTCTGGTCCCCACCTGGACTTCACCTGGATCTGGTGACTCTGGTCCCCATATGGAACTCACCTGTATCTGGTGACTCTTCTCAGTTTGGCCTCACCTGGACTGGTGTCTCTCGTCCCCACTTTGACCTAACTCAGAACTGCTGAATCTTGCCCCACCTAGGCCGCACCCAGACCTGATGACTCTTGTCTCCAGCTATGCCTCAATTCGACATGATGAATCTGGTCCTCAGGGGCCTCACATGGACCTCGGACTCAGCGGGATAGAGTGGCTCTGGTTCCCACAAGGGGCTCACCTGATACTGGTGACTGTGTTCTTATTCTATACCTCACCAGGACCTAGTGATTCTGTTCCCCATCTGGGCTTTCATGGCCCTAGTGACACTGGTCCTCACCCAGGCATCATTGGGACCTTGATACTCTATTCCACACCTGGGCCTCACTTTTACCAGGGACCTCTGGTCCCATTCTGGGCCACAAACTAAACTGGTTACTCTGGTTCCCCCTCGGGGCCTCACCCTTACCTGGTGACTCTGGTCACCCCTTGGGCTTCACTTCGGCCTGGTGAATCTGGTTCTTAGCTTGTCCGCACCTGGATCTGGTGACAGGTCACCACGTGGGCCTCACCTGGACTTGGTGATTCATGTTGCCACCTGCGCCTCACCTGGACCTTGTGACTGTGGTCCCTCCTGGACCTCACCTGGATCTGGTGGCTCTGGTTCCCATACGGGGCTCTCCTGGACCTGGTTCCTGTGGTCTCCATCTGGCCTCACCTGGAAGACAATGACTCTGATCCATATTTGGGCCTCTCCTGGACCTGTTGAGTCTGGTCCTTACCTGGGCATCATTGGGACCTGGATACTCTCTTATATACCTCGGCCTCACCAGGACCTGGTGACTGTGGTCCCACCTGGGCCTCACCTGGACGGGGTGACTGGTTCCCTCAGGGACCTCACCTGGACCTGGTGACTCAGGTCCTCATATGGGCATCTTGGGACCTGGTTTCACAGTTCCACATCGGGGCCTCACCTGGACCTAGTGATTCTCGTCCCCCTCTGGGCCTCACCCAGACTTGTGACACTGGTCCCCACCTGGATATCACCAGAACCGGGTGACACACCCGGAGCTGGGGACACTGGTCCTCAGCTGGGCCTCAACACGACCTGGTGAATCTACTCCTCACTTAGACCTCGTCTGGACCTTGTGACTCTTTTCCCACCTGACATCAATGGGACATGGTTACTGTGTTCCCCATCTGGGCCTCACCTGGTCATGATAACTTTGCTCCACACTTTGGGCTCAACTGGTCCGGATGACTCTGGTCCCCCCACCTAGGCCTCAATCTGGACCTGGTGACTGTGGTCCCCCCCTGGGTCTCACCTGGATCTGGTGACTCTCGTTCCCACATGAACCAAACCTGGACCTGGTGACTGTGGTGTTCTTGTAGACTCACATTTACCTGGTGCCTCGTGTCGCCACTAGGACCTCAACTGGATCTGTTGACTCTGGCCTGCAGGTTCGCCTCACTTGGACCTGGTGAGTGGGGTTGCTACCTGGGCCTCACGGAAACCTGGTGACTCAGGTCCCCACGTGGGCCTCTTGGACCTGTTAATCTGGTGCTTGCCTGGTCCTCTCCCTACCCGGGTACTCTGGTCCCCAACTGGGCCTCACCTGGACCTGGTGATTGTGGTCCCCATCTGGGCCTCACCCAGTCCTGGTGACTTTGTTCCCCACCTGGACCTGATTGCTGTGGACTCCTTCTTGGCCTCACCTGGAACCGGTGTCTCTGATCCTATCTGCGCCTCACCCAGACCTGTTGACTCTGGTCCTCACCTGGGCATCATTGGTACCTGGTGACTCTGTTCCACACCTGAGTCTCACCTGGACATGATGACTCTGGAACCTCTCTGGGCCTCACCCTGACCTGGTGATTCTGCTCCCCATCTGGATTTCACCTGGACCAGGTGATTCTGGTACCCCTCTAGGCCTCAACGAGATCTGGTGACTATGGTCCTCAACTGGTCCTCACCTGGACCTAGTGAATATGCTCCATCTAGGCCTCATTTGGACCTGGTGACTCTGGTCCCTACCTGGGCATCATCGGGACATGGTTCCACTGCATGGCCTGCAGGTTGGCGTCACCTGGACCTGGTAAATCTGGTCCCTACCTGGGCATCAACGGGACATGGTGTCTCTGCATGGCATGCACTTTGGCCTCACCTGGACCCGGTAAGTCTATTCCCTACATGGGCATCATTGGGACATGGTTCCTCTGCATGGCCTGCATGTTGGCTTCACCTGGACCTGGTTAGTGGGGTTTTCACCAGTGCCTCACCCATACCTGGTGACACAGGTCCCCACGTGCTCATCACTTGGACCTGGTGAATCTCACCCTTACCTGGTCCTCACCCGGAACTGGTAAGTCTGGTCACCACCTGGGAATCACCTGGGCCTGGTGAATCTGGTCCCCATCTGGGCCTCAACCAGTCCTGGTGACTTTGTTCCCCATCTGGGCCTGATTGCTGTGGACTCCTTCTTGGCCTCACCTGGAACTGGTGACTCTGATCCTAACTGGGCCTCACCCAGAACTGGTGACTCTGGTACTCACCTGTGGTCCATTATGACATGGATACTCTGTTCCAACCTGAGCCTCACCTGGATATGATGATTCTGGATCCCCTCTGGGCCTCAGCCTGACATGGTGACACTGGTCCCCATCTGGATGTCACCTAGACCAGGTGAAACTGGTACCCCTCTAGGCCTCAACTTGACCTGGTGACTCTGGTCCTCAACTGGGCCTCACCGGGACCTAGTGAACATGCTCCCCACCTGCGCCTCATCTGGACCTGGTGACTCTGGTCCCTACCTGGGCATCATCAGGACTTGGTTGCTTTGCATGGCCTGAAGGTTGCCCTAACCTGGACCTGGTGTGTGGGGTTGCCACCTGGGTCTCACCCATACCTGGTGACTCAGGTCCCAACGTGAGATTCTTGGACCTGGTGAATCTGGTCCTTACCTGTTCCTCTCCCAGATTCGGGGACTCTGGACACCACCTGGGCTCACCTGGACCTGGTGGATCTGGTCCCCATCTGGGCCTCACCCAGTCCAGGTGACTTTGTTCCCCACCTGTACCTGATTGCTTTGGACTGTTCCTTGGCCTCACCTGGAACTGGTGTCTCTGATCCTATCTGCGCCTCACCCAGACCTGTTGACTCTGGTCCTCACCTGGGCATCATTGGTACCTGGATACTCTGTTCCACACCTGAGCCTCACCTGGACTTGTTGACTCTGGAACCACTCTGGGCCTCACCCTGACCTGAAGACTCTGGTACCCATCTGGATGTCACCAAGACCAGGTGAATCTGGTACCCCTCTAGGACTCAACTTGACCTGGTGACTCTCGTCCTCAACTTGGCCTCACAGGGACCTAGTGAATATGCTCCCCACCTGCGCCTCATCTGGACCTGGTGACTCTGGTTCTTCCTGGGCATCATCCTGAAATGGTTACTCTATTCCCCACTGGGACTGACCTGATCCTGGTAACTCTGGTCTTGACTTTGGCCTCTTCTGTACCAGGTGACTCTGGCTCCACCTGGGCCTCACCTGTAACTGGTGACTCTGATCCTAAGCATGGCCTCACCTGACCTGGTGACTGTGGTTCCCATCGGGACCTCATCTGGACCTCGTGTCTCTGGGCCCACCTGGGCCTCACCAGGATATGGTGTCTCTGGTACCCACGTGGGTAGCATCAGGATATGGTTACACTGTTCACTAACAGTGACCCAGCCGGACCTATTAACTCTGGTCTTCACCTGGGTCTCACCTGGGCATGGTGGGTCGGATCCCCACCTGGTCCTCACCTGTAACTAGTGATTCGCGTTCCCACATGGACATCATGTGGACCTGGTGGCTGCAGTGTTTCTAGCTTCCCATGTACCTCGTGGCTCGGGTCCCCACCAGGGCCTCACCGGGACCTGGTGAGTGTGGTTGCCACCTGCACATCACCTGGACCTGGTGATTCTGGTCTGCAACCGAGACTACCCTGGATCTGGTGACTGTGGTCCCCACCTGGGCTTCACCTGGATTTGGGGACTCTGGGCCCCATATGGGCACTCCTGGCTCTGTTGACCATGATCCTCAACTGGGCAAATTTGGGACCCGGTGACTGTGTTCCACAACTGGACCTCACCTGGACCAGGTGACTCTGGTCCCGCTCTGGGTCTCACCGTGCCCTAGTGACTGTGAACCCCACTTTGGCCCGACTTGCACCTTCTGTCCCTGGTTGCCACCTGCACCTGACCTCGAACTGTTGACTCTGGTTCTTTCAAAGGCCTCCCCTGTACCTGGTGATCCTGGTCCCCACCTGGGCGTCACCTGGACCTGGTGACTCTTGATACCACCGGGGACTTACCTGGACCTGGTTACTGTGTTCCACACCTGGGCCTCAAGTAGACCTGTTGACCACGGTCCCCAAGCCGGCCTCACATGGACTTGTTGCCTCTGATCCCCACAGGGGCCTCACGTGTACCTGGTAACTCTGGTCCTCACCTGGGCCTCATCTGGACCTAGTGACTCTGGTCCCCACCTGGGCTTCACCTGGATCTGGTGACTTTGGTCCCCACCTGGACTTCACCTGTATCTGGGGACTCTGGTCCCAACCTGGACCTCTCCTGGACCTGGTGACTCTCTTTCCAACATGGACCTCACCTGGGTCTGGTGACTCTGCTCCTCAGTTTGGCATCACCCGTACCTGGTGTCTCTTGTCCCCACTTTGACGTAACTCAGAACTGCTGAATCTTGCCCCACTTAGGCGGCACCCAGATCTGGTGACTCTTGTCCCCAGCTATGCCTCAATTCGACTTGATGAATCTGGTCCTCACGTGGGCCTCACATGGACCTGGGACTCAGCTGGATAGAGTGGCTCTGGTTCCCACAAGGGGCTCACCTGACACTACTGACTGTTGTCTTATTCTGTGCCTCACTAGTACCTAGTGATTCTGTTCGCCATCTGGGCCTGCATGGACCTAGTGACTCTGGTCCTCACCCGGGCATGATTGGGACCTGGATACTCTATTGCACACCTGGGCCTCACTTTGACCAGAGACCTCTGGTCCCATTCTGGGCCTCAAACTAAACTGGTTATTCTGGTTCCCCCTCTGGCCTCACCCTTACCTGGTGACTCTGGTCACCCCTTGGCTTCATTGGGCCTGTTAAATTTGGTCTTTAGCTGGTCCGCACCTGGATCTGGTGACTGTTCGGCACCTGGGCCTCACCTGCACTTGGTGAATCCTGTTGCCACCTGCGCCTCACCTGGACCTTGTGACTGTGATCCCACCTGGACCTCACCTGGATCTGCTGGCTCTGGTTCCCATATTGGCTCTCCTGGACCTGGTTCCTGTGGTCTCCATCTGGCCTCACCTGGAACACAATGACTCTGATCCATATTTGGGCCTCTCCTGGACCTGTTGACTCTGGTCTTTACCTGGGCATCATTGGGACCTGGATACTCTCTTATATACCTGGACCTCACCTGGACCTGGTGACTGTGGTCCCACCTGGGCCTCACCTGGACGAGGTGACTGGTTCACACCCGGACATCACCTGGACCTGGTGACTCATGTCCTCATATGGGCATCTTGGGAGTTGGTTTCTCAGTTCCACATCGGGTCCTCACCTGGACCTAGTGATTCTCCTCCCGCTCTTGGCCTCACCCTGACGTGGTGACTCTGCTCCCGACCTGGATATCACCAGGACCGGGTGACTCTAGTCCCCCTCAAGGACGCACCCGCAGCTGGGGACACTGGTCCTCAACTGGGCCTCAACAAGACCTGGTGAATCTACTCCTCACTTAGGCCGCGTCTGGACCTTGTGACTCTTTTCCCACCTGGAATCAATGGGACATGGTTACTCTGTTCCCCACATGGGCCTACCCTCGACATGATAACTTTGCTCCACACTTTGGCCTCAACTGGTCCTGATGACTGTGGTCCCCCCACTTAAGCCTCAATCTGGACCTTGTGACTGTGGTCCCGAACAGGGTCTCACCTGGACTTGGTGACTCTCGTTCCCACATGAACCACACCTGGACCTGGTGACTGTGGTTTTCCTGTAGACTCACATTTACCTGGTGACCCGGTCCCCACAAGGGCCTCACCTGGATCTGGTGACTCTGGCCTGCAGGTTGGCCTCACCTGGACCTGGTGATTCTGGTCTGCACCTGAGACTACCCTGGATCTGATGACTCCGGTTCCACCTGGGCATCACCTGGATTTGGGGACTCCGGTCCCCATCTGGGCCTCACCTGGCCCAGTTGACCATGGTCCTCAACTGGGCAAAATTGGGAACCGGGGACTCTGTTCCACAACTGGATCTCACCTGGACCAGGTGACTCTGGTCCCCCTGTGGGTCTCACCGTGCCCTAGTGACTGTGAATCCCACTTTGGACTGACTTGGACCTGCTGACCCTGTTTGCCACCTGCACCAGACCTCGAACTGTTGACTCTGGTTCTATCAAGGGCCTCCCTGGACCTGGTGATCCTGGTCCCCACCTGGGACTCACCTGGACGTGGTGACTCTTGTCACCACCGGGGACTCACCTGGACCTGGTTACTGTGTTCCACACCTGGGCCTCAAGTCGACCTGTTGACCATGGTCCCCAAGCCGGCCTCACATGGACCTGTTGCCTCTGAAGCCCACCGGGGCCTCACGTGTACCTGGTAACTCTGGTCCTCACCTGGGCCTCATCTGGACCTAGTGACTCTGGTCCCCCCTGGGCTTCACCTGGATCCGGTGACTCTGGTCCCCACCTGGATTTCACCTGGATCTGGTGACTCTGGTCCCCACCTGGACCTCTCCTGGACCTGCTGACTCTCTTTCCAACATGGACCTCACCTGGATCTGGTGATTCTGGTCCTCAGTTTGGCCTCACCTGGACCTGGTGTCTCTCGTCCCCATTTTGACCTAACTCAGAACTGCTGAATCTTGCCCCACCTAGGCCGCACGCAGACCTGGTGACTCTTGTCGCCAGCTATGCCTCAATTCGACCTGATGAATCTGGTCCTCACGTGGGCCTCACATGGACCTGGGACTCAGCTGGATAGAGGGGCTCTGGTTCACACAAAGGGCTCACCTGATACTGCTGACTGTGGTCTTATTCTATGCCTCACCAGGACCTAGTGATTCTGTTCCCCATCTGGGCCTGCATGGCCCCAGTGACTCTGGTCCTCACCCAGGCATCATTTGGACCTGGATACTCTATTCCACACCTGGGCCTCACTTTGACCAGGGACCTCTGGTCGCATTCCGGGCCTGAAACTAAACTGGTTACTCTGGATCCCCCTCTGGGCCTCACCCATACCTGGTGACTCTGGTTACCCCTTGCGCTTCACTTGGGCCTGTTGAATCTGGTCCTTAGCTGGTCCGCACCTGGATCTGGTGACTGGTCGCCACCTGGGCCTCACCTGGACTTGGTGAATCCTGTTGCCACCTGCGCCTCACCGGGACCTTGTTACTGTGGTCCCACCCGGACCTCACCTGGATCTGGTGGCTCTGGTTCCCATATGGCGCTCTCCTGCTCCTGGTTCCTGTGGTCTCCATCTGGCCTCAACTAGAACACAATGACTCTGATCCATATTTGGGCCTCTCCTGGAACTATTGACTCTGGTCCTTACCTGGGCATCATTGGGACCTGCATACTCTCTTATATACCTGGGCCTCACCTGGACCTGTTGACTGTGGTCCCACCTGGGCCTCACCTGGACGAGGTGACTGGTTCCCA
The DNA here is from genome assembly GCF_011100685.1 of Canis lupus familiaris. Classification (NCBI taxonomy): domain Eukaryota; kingdom Metazoa; phylum Chordata; class Mammalia; order Carnivora; family Canidae; genus Canis; species Canis lupus. The sequence continues at coordinate 66,386 of NW_023330624.1, read as the reverse complement.
CAGGAAACTCACCTGTACCTGGTGACTCAGGGCCTCATATGGACATCATGGGACCTGGTTTCGCAGTTCCACATTGGGGCCTCACCTGGACCTAGTAATTCTCGTCCCCCTCTGGGCCTCACCCTGACGTGCTGACTCTGTCCCCACCTGGATATCACCAGAACCGGGTGACCCTGGTCCCCTGTGGGACTCACCCGGAACTGGGGACACTGGTCCTCAACCGGACCTCAACAGGACCTGGTGAATCTACTCCTCACTTAGGCCTCTTCTGGACCTTGTGACCCTTTTCCCACCTGGCATCAATGAGACATGGTTACTCTGTTCCCCACGTAGGCCTCAACTGGACATGATAACTTTGCTCCACACTTTGGCCTCAACTGGTCCTGATGATTCTGGTCCCCCGACCTAGGCCGCAATCTGGACCTGGTGACTGGTCCACACCTGGGTCTCACCTGGACCTGGTGACTCTCTTTCCCACATGAACCACACCTGGACCTGGTGACGGTGGTGTTCTTGTAGACTCACATTTAAATGGTGACTCTGGTCCTCACTAGGGGTTCACCTGGGTCTGGTGACTCTGGCCTGCCGGTTGGCCTCACCTGGACCTGGTGAGTGGGGTTGCCACCAGGGCCTCAACCATACCTGGTGACTCAGGTCCCCACGTGGCTCTCTTTGACCTGATGAATCTGGTCCTTACCTGGTTATCTCCCACTCCTAGGGACTCTGGTAACCACCTGGGCCTCACCTGGATCTGCTGAATCTGGTCCCTACTGGGCCTCACATAGTCCTAGTGACTTTGATCCCCACCTGGACCTGATTGCTGTAGACACTTTCTTGGCCTCACCTGGAACTGGTGACTATAATCCTATCTGTGCATCCCCCAGAACTGGTGACTCTGGTCCTCCCATGGGCATCATTGGTACCTGGTGACTCTGTTCCACACCTAAGCCTCACCTGGACATGATGACTCTGGAACCTCTCTTGTCCTCACCGTGACCTGGTGACTCTGGTCCCCATCTGGATGTCACCGGGACCAGCTGATTCTGGCACCCCTATAGGCCTCAACCAGATCTGGTGACTCTGGTCCTCAAATGGGACTCACCTGGACCTAGTGAATATGCTCAATCTGGGCCTCATTTGGACGTGGTGACTTTGGTCCTGACTTTGACCTCTTCTGTACCAGGTTACTCTGACTCCACCTGGGCCTCACCTGTAAATGGTGACTCTGATCCTAAGCATGGCCTCACCTGACCTGGTGACTGTGGTTTCCATTGGGACCTCACCTGGACCTCATGTCTCTGGTCCCACCTGGGCCTCGCCAGGACCTGGTGTCTCTGGTACCCACCTGCGTACCATCAGGATATGGTTACACTGTTCACTCACAGTGACCCAGCCGGACTTATTAACTCTAGTCTTCACCTGGGCCACACCTGGACATGGTGACACTGGTTCCCACCAGGGTCTCACCTGGACATGGTGATTCAGATCCCACCTGGTCCTCACCTGTAACTGGTGATTCTCGTTCCCACATGGACGTCATGTGGACCTGGTGGCTGCAATGTTTCTAGCTTCTCATGTACCTCGTTACTCTGGTCCCCGCCAGGGCCTCACCGGGACCTGGTGAGTGTGGTTGCCACCTGCACCTCACCTGGACATGGTGATTCTGGTCTGCTCCTGAGACTCCCCGGGATATGGTGACTGTGGTCCCCACCTGGGCTTCACCTGGATTTGGGGACTCTGGTCCCCATCTGGTCCTCACCTGCCCCTGTTGACCATGGTACTCAACATGCAATATGGGACCCGGTGACTGTGTTCCACAACTGGACCTCACCTGGACCAGGTGACTCTGGTCCCACTCTTGGTCTCACCGTCCCCTAGTGACCTTGTACCCCACTTTGGCCTGACTTGGACCTGCTGACCCAGGTTGCCACCTGCGCCTCACCTCGAACTGTTGACTCTGGTTCTTTGAAGGGCCTCCCCTGGACCTGGTGATCCTGGTCCCCACCTGTGTCTCACCTGGACGTGGTGACTCTTGTCACCACCGGCACTCACCTGGACCTGCTTACTGTGTTCCACACCTGGGCCTCAGGTAGACCTGTTGACCATGGTCCCCAAGCCGGCCTCACGTGGACCTTTTGGCTCTGATACCCGCCGGGGTCTCACGTGTTTTCTGGTAACTCTGATCCTCACCTGGGCCTCATCTGGACCTAGTGACTATGGTCCCCACCTGGGCTTCACCTGGATCTGGTGACTCTGGTTCCCACCTGGACCTCTCCTGGACCTAGTGACTCTCTTTCCAACCTGGACCTCACCTGGATCTGGTGACTCTGATCCTCAGTTTGGCCTCACCTGGACCTGGTGTCTCTCGTCCCCACTTTGACCTAACTCAGAACTGCTGAATCTTGCCCCACCTAGGCCGCACCCAGACCTGGTGACTCTTGTCCCCAGCTATGCCTCTATTCGACCTGATGAATCTGGTTCTCACGTGGGCCTCACATGGACCTGGGACTCACCTAGATAGAGTGTCTCTGGTTCCCACAAGGGGCTCACATGATACTGTTGACTGTGGTCTTATTCTATGCCTCACCGGGACCTAGTGATTCTGTTCCCCATCTGGGCCTGCATGGCCCTAGTGACCTTGGTCCTCACCCAGGCATCATTGGGACCTGTATACTCTATTCTACAACTGGGCCTCACTTTGTCCAGGAAACTCTGGTCCCATTCTGGTCCTCAAACTAAACTGGTTACTCTGGTTCACACTCTGGTCCTCACCCTTACCTGGTGACTCTGGTCACCCCTTGGGCTTCACTTCGGCCTGGTGAATCTGGTCCTTAGCTGGTCCGCACCTGGCTCTGGTGACTGGTCGCCACCTGGATCTCACCTGGACTTGGTGAATCCTGTTGCTACCTGCGCCTCACCTGGACCTTGTGACTGTGGTCCCACCTGGACCTCACCAGAATCTGGTGGCTCTGGTTCCCATATGGGGCTCTCCTGAACCTGGTCCGTGTTGTCTCCATCTGGCTTCACCTGGAACACAATGACTCTGATACATATTTGGGCCTCTCCTGGAACTGATGACGCTGGTCCTTACCTGGGCATCACAGGGACCTGGATACTCTCTTATATACCTGGGCCTCACCTGGACCTGGTGACTGTGGTCCCACCTGGGCCTCACCTGGACGAGGTGACTGGTTCCCACAGGGACCTCACCTGGACCTGGTGACTCAGGTCCTCATATGGGCATCATGGGACCTGGTTTTTCAGTTCCACATCGGGGCCTCACCTGGACCTAGGGATTCTCGTCCCCCTCTGGGCCTCACTCTGACGTGGTGACTCTGGTCACCCCTGGATATCACCAGAACCGGGTGACTCTGGTCCCCCTCTGGGACTCTCCCGGAGCTGGGGACACTGGTCCTCCGCTGGGCCTCAACAGGACCTGGTGAATCTACTCCTCACTTAGGCCTCCTCTGGACCATGTGTCTCTTTTCCCACATGGCATCAATGGGACATGGTTACTCTGTTCCCCACCTGGGCCTCACCTGAATATGAAAACTTTGCTCCACACTTTGGCCTCAACTGGTCCTGATGACTCTGGTCCCCCCACCTAGGCCTCAATCTGGACCTGGTGAGTGTGGTCCCCACCTGGGTCTCACCTGGACCTGGTGACTCTCGTTCCCACATAAACCACACCCGGAGCTGGTGACTGTGGTGTTCATGTAGACTCACATTTTCCTGGTGACACCGGTCCCCACTAGGGCATTACCTGGATCTGGTGACTCTGGCCTGCAGGCTGGCCTCACCTGGACTTGGTGAGTGGGGTTGACACCTGGGCCTCACCCATACCTGGTGACTCAGGTCACCACGTGGGCCACTTGGACCTGGTGAATCTTGTTCTTACCTGGTCCTCTCCCACCACGGGGACACTGGTCACCACCTGGGTCTCACCTGGACCTGGTGAAGCTGGTACCCATCTGTGCCTCACCCAGTCCTGGTGACTTTTTTCCCCACCTGGACCTGATTGCTGTGGACTCTTTCTTGGCCTCACCTGGAACTGGCGACTCTGATCCTGAGTGTCACCCAGACCTGGTGACTCTGGTCCTCACCTGGGCATCATTGGTACCTGAAGACTCTGATCCACACCTGAGCCTCACCTGGACATGATGACACTGGAACCACTCTGGGCTTCACCCTGACCTGGTGACCCAGGTCCCCATCTGGATGTCACCTGGACCTGGTGATTCTTGTACCCCTCTAGGACTCAACAAGATCTGGTGACTCTGGTCCTCAACTGGGCCTCACCTGGACCTAGTGAATATGCTCCATCTGGGCCTCATTTGGACCTGGTGACTCTGGTCCCTACCTGGGCATCATCGGTACAATGTTACTCTATTCCACACTGGGAATCCCCTGATCCTGGTAACTCTGGTCCTCTCTTTGGACTCTTCTGTACCAGGTAACTCTGGCTCCACCTGGACCTCACCTGTAACTGGTGATTCTGATCCTACGCATGGCCTCATCTGACCTGATGACAGTGCTTCCCATCGGGACCTCACCTGGACCTCAGGTCTCCGGTCCGACCTGGGCCTTACCAGGACCTGGTGTCTCTGCTAACCACCTGGGTAGCATCAGGATATGGTTACACTGTTCACTAACAGTGACCCAGCTGGACCTATTAACTCTGGTCTTTACCTGGGCCACACCTGGACATGGTGACACTCGTTCCCACCTGGGTCTCACCTGGACATGGTGAGTCAGATCCCCACCTGTTCCTCAGCTTTAACTGGTGATTCTCGCTTCCACATGGACATCATGTCGCCCTGGTGGCTTCAGTGTTTCTAGCTTCTCATGTCCTCGTGACTCTAGTCCCCACCAGTGCCTCACCGGGACCTGGTGAGTGTGGTTGCCACCTGCACCTCAATGGACCTGGTGATTCTGGTCTGCACCTGAGACTACCCTGCATCTGGTGACTGTGGTCCCCACCTGGGCTTCACCTGGATTTGGGGACTGCCGGTCCCCATCTGGGCCTCAACTGGCCCTGTTGACCATGGTCCTCATTGGGCAAAATTGGGACCCGGTGACTGAGTTTCCACAACTGGACCTCACAGGACCAGGTGACTCTGGTCCCCCTCTGGGTCTCACCGTGCCCTAGTGACTGTGAACCCCACTTTGGCCTGACTTGGACCTGCTGACCCTGGTTGCCACCTGCGCCTGACCTCTAACTGTTGACTCTGGTTCTCTCAAGGGCCTCCCCTATACCTGGTGATCCTGGTCCGCAACTGGGCCCCACCTGAACGTGGTGACCCTTGTCACCACGTGGGACTCACCAGGACCTGCTTACTGTGTTCCACACCTTGGCCTCAAGTAGACCTGTTGACCATGGTCCCCAAGGCGGCCTCACATAGACCTGTTTCCTCTGATCCCCACCGGGGCCTCACGTGTACCTGGTAACTCTGGTCCTCACCTGGGCCTCATCTGGACCTAGTGACTCTTGTCCCCACCTGGGCTTCACCTGGTTCTGGTGACTCTGGTCCCCACCTGGAACTCACCTGGATCTGGTGACTCTGGTCCTCAGTTTGGCTTCACCTGGACCTGATTTCTCTCGTCCCCACTTTGACCTAACTCAGAACTGCTGAATCTTGACCCACCTAGGCCGCACGCAGACCTGGTGACTCGTTGTCCCCAGCTCTGCCTCAATCCGACCTGATGAATCTGCTCCTCACGTTGGCCTCACATGGTCCTGGGACTCAGCTGGATAGAGTGGCTCTGGTTCCCACAAGGGGCTCACATGATACTGGTGACTGTGGTCCCACCTGGGCCTCACCTGGACGATGTGACTGGTTCCCACAGGGACCTCACCTGGACCTGGTGACTCAGGTCCTCATATGGGCATCATGGGACCTGGTTTCTCAGTTCCACATCGGGACCTACCTGGACCTGTGATTCTCGTCCCATTATGGTCATCACCCTGACGTGGTGACTCTGGTCCCCACCTGGATATCACCAGAACCGGGTGACTCTGGTCCCCCTCTGGGACTCACCAGAGCTGGGGACACTGGTCCTCAACTGGGCCTCAACAGGACCTGGTGAATCTGCTCCTCACTTAGGCCTCGTCTGGATCTTGTGACTCTTTTCCCACCTGGCATCATGGGACATGGTTAGTCTGTTCCCCACCTGTGCGTCAACTGGACATGATAACTTTGCTCACATTTTGGCCTCAACTAGTCCTGATGACTCTGGTCCCCCCGACCTAGGCGTCAATCTGGACATGATTGCTGTGGACTCCTTCTTAGCCTCAACTGGAACTGGTGAATCTGATCCAGATTGAGGATCCCCAATCTGGGGCCTCACCTGGCCCTGTGAACCATGGTCCACAACTGGCAAATTGGGACCCGGTGACTGTGTTCCACCCCTGGACCTCACCTGGACCAGGTGACTCTGGTCTCCCTCTGGGTCTCACTGTGCCCTAGTGACTGTGAACCCGACTTTGGCCTGACTTGGACCTGCGGAACCCAGGTTGACACCTGCGCCTGACCTCGAACTGTTGACTCTGGTTCATTCAAGGGCTTCCCCTGTCCCTGGTGATCTTGGTCCCCCCCCTGGGACTCACCTTGGACGTGGTGACCCTTGTCACCACCTGGGACTCACCTGGACCTGGTTACTGTGTTCCACACCTGGGCCTCAAGTAGTCCCTGTTGACCATGGTACCGAAGCCGCCTCATATGGACCTGTTTCCTCTGATTCCCACCGGGGCATCACGTGTACCTGGTAACACTGGTCCTGACTTGGGCCTCATCTGGATCTAGTGACTCTGGTCCCCACCTTGGCTTCACCTGGATCTGGTGACTCTGGTCCTCACTTGGGCCTCACGTGGACCTATTGAATATGCTCCATCTGGGCCTCATTTGGACTTGGTGACTCTCTTCCCTACCTGGGCTTCATCGGGACATGGTTCCACTGCATGGCCTTTAGGTTGGCCACCCCTGGACCTGGTAACTGTGGTTCTACCTGGGCATCATCGGGACGTGGTTACTCTATTCCCAGTGGGACTGACATGATCGTGGTGACTCTGGTCCTGACTTTCGCCTTTCCTGTGCCATGTGACTCTGGCTCCCCCTGGACCTCACCTGTAAGTGGTGACTCTGATCCTAAGCATGGCCTCACCTGACCTGGTGACTGTGGTTCCATCGGTACCTCCTCACCTGGTCCACATGTCTCTGGTCCCAACTGGGACTCACCAGGACCTTGTATCTGGTACACACCTGAGTAGCATCAGGATATGGTTACACTGTTCACTAACAGTGACAGACTGCCGGACCGATTAACTCTCGTCTTCACCTGGTCCACACTTGGACATGGTGACACGGGTTCCCACCAGGGTCTCACCTGGACATGGTGACTCAGATCCCACCTGGTCCTCACTTGTAACTTGTAATTCTCGTTCCCACATGGACATCATGTGGACCTGGTGGCTGCAGTGTTTCTAGCTTCTCATGTACCTCGTGACTCTGGTCCCCACCAGGGCCTCACCCGGACTTGGTGAGTGTGGTTGCCACCTGCACCTCACCAGGACCTGGTGATTCTGGTGTCCACTTGAGACTACCCTGGATCTGGTGACTGTGGTCCCCACCTGGGCTTCACCTGAATTTGGGGACTTCCGGTCCCCATCTGGGCCTCACCTGGCCCTGTTGACCATGGTCCTCAACTGGGCAAAATTGGGACCCGGTGACTCTGTTCCACAACTGGATCTCAACGTGGACAAGGTGACTCTGGTCCCCCTCTGGGTCTCACTGTGCCCTAGTGACTGTCAACCCCACTTTGGCCTGACTTGGACCTGCTGACCCAGGTTGCCACGTACGCCTCACCTCGAATGTTGACTCTGGTTCTCTCAAGGGCCTCCCCTGTACCTGGTGATCCTGGTCCCCAATTGGGCCTCAACTGGACGTGGTGACTCTTGTCACCACCGGGGACTCACCTGGACATGATTACTGTGTTCCACACCTCGGCGTCAGGTAGACTTGTTGACCATGGTCCCCAAGCCGGGGCTCACGTGGACCTTTTGTCTCTGATCCCCGCCAAGGGCTCACGTGTATCTGGTAACTCTGATCCTCACCTGGGCCTAATCAGGACCTAGTGACTCTGGTCCCACCTGGGTTTCACATGGATCTGGTGACTCTGGTCCCCACCTGGACTTCACCTGGATCTGGTGACTCTGGTCCCCACCTGGACCCTCCTGGACCTGGTGCTCTCTTTTCCAACATGGTACCTCACCTGGATCTGGTGACTCTGGTCCTCAGTTTGGCCTCACCTGGACCTGGTGTCCTCTCGTCCCCACTTTGACCTAACTTCAGAACTGCTGAATCTTGCCCCACATAGCCCGCACCCAGACCTGGTGACTCTTGTCCCGAACTATGCCTTAATTCGACCTGATGCATCTGGTCCTGACGTGGGGCTCACATGGACCTGGGACACAGCTGGATAGAGTGGCTCTGGTTCCCAAAAGGGGCACACCTGATACTGGTGATTGTGGTCTTATTCTATGCCTCACCAGGACCTCTAGTGATTCTGTTCCCATCTGAGCCTGCATGGCCATAGTGACTCTGGTCCTCACCCAGGCATCATTGGGAGCCTGGATACTCTATGCCACACCTGGGCCTAGTTTGACCAGGGATCTCTGGTCCCATTTTGGCCTCAAACTAAACTGGTTACTCTGGTTCCCCTCTGGCCTCACCCTTACCTGGTGACTCTGGTCACCCCTTGGGCTTCACTTGGGCCTCGTGATCTGGTCCTTAGCTTGTCCGCACCTGGCCCTGGTGACAGGTCACCACGTGGGCCTCACCTGGACTTGGTGAATCATGTTGTCATCCAGCGCCTCACCTGGACCTTGTGACTGTGGTCCCTCCTGGACCTCACCTGGATCTGGTGGCTCTGGTTCCCATATGGGGCTCTCCTGGATCTGTTCCCTGTGGTCCTCCCTCTGGCCTCACCTAGAACACAATGACTCTGATCTATATTTGGGCCTCTCCTGGACCTGTTGACTCTGGTCCTTACCTGTGCATACATTGGGACCTGGATACTCTCTTATATACCGGGCCTCACCAGGACCTGGGTGACTGTGGTCCCACCTGGGCCTCACCTGGTACGTGGTGACTGGTTCCCATCAGGGACATCACCTGGACCTGGTGACTCAGGTCCTCATATGGGCATCTTGGGACCTGGTTTCTCACAGTTCCACATAGGGGCCTCAACCCTGGACCTAGTGATTCTCTCCCCCTCTGGGCCTCACCCTGACTTGTGACACTGGTCCCCACCTGGATATCACCAGAACCGGGTGACACACCCGGAGCTGGGGACACTGGTCCTCAGGTGGGCCTCAACAGGACCTGGTGAATCTACTCAATCTTAGGCTTCGTCTGGACCTTGTGACTCTTTTCCCACCTGGCATCAATGGGACATGGTTACTATGTTCCCCATCCTGGCCCCACCTGGACATGATAATTTAGCTGCACACTTTGGCCTCAACTGGTCCTGATGACTCTCGTCCCCAAACCTAGGCCTCAATCTGGACCTGGTGACTGTCGTCCCCAACTGGGTCTCAGCTGGACCTGCATGACTCCCGTTCCCACATGAACCACACTGGATCTGGTGACTGTTGGTGTTTTGTAGACCTCACATTTACCTTGTGAATCCCGTCCCCACTAGGGCCTCACCTGGATCTGGTGACTCTGGCCTGTAGGCTGGCCTCACCTGGACCTGGTGAGTGGGCTTGTCACCTGGGCCTCACCCATACATGGTGACACCGGTCCCCACGTTAGGCCCCAGTATCTTGGTGAATCTCGTTCTTACCTGGTCCTCAACCGGACCTGGTAACCCTAGTCACCACCTGGGATCACCTGGACCTGGTTGTATCTGGCCCCATCTGGGCTCACCCAGTCCTGGTGACTTTGTTCCCCACCTGGACCTGATTGCTGTGGACTCCTTCTTGGCCTCAACTGGAACTGGTGACTCTGATCCTAACTGGGCCTCACCCAGATCTGTGACTCTGGTCCTCACCTGTGGACCATTATGACCTGGATACTCTGTTCCACACCTGAGCCTCACCTGGACTGATGACTCTGGATCCCTTCGTGGCCTCACCCCTGACATGGTGCTCTGGTCCCCATCTGGATGTCACCTAGACCAGGTGAATCTGTTACCCCTCAGGGCTCAAATATACCTGGTGACACTGGTCCTCAACTGGGTCTCACCGAGACCTAGTGATATGCTCCCCACCTGCGCCTCATCTGGACCTGGTGACGCTGGGTCTACCTGGGCATCATCGGAACATAGTTACTCTGTTCCCCACTGGGACTGACCTGATCCTGGTAACTCTGTCCTGGACTTTGGCCTCTTCTGTACCAGGTGACTCTGGCTCCACCTGGGCCTCACCTGGAACTGGTGACTCTGATCCTAAGCATGGCCTCACCTGACCTGGTGACTGTGGTTCCCATCGGGACCTCACCTGACCTCATGTCTCTGGTCCCACCTGGGCCTCACCAGACCTGGTGTTCTCTGGTACCCCACCTGGGTAGCATCAGATATGTTACACTGTACACTAACAGTGACCCAGCCGGACCTATCAACTCTGGTCTCACCTGGGCCACTCCGGCACATGGTGACACTCGTTCCCACCGTGTCTCACCTGGAAATTGTGAGTCAGATCCACACCTGGTTCCTAACCTTAACTGGTGATTCTCGTTCCCACATGGATATCATGTGGACCATGGTGGCTGCAGTGTTTCTAGTTTGTCATGTACCTCGTGACTCTGGTCCCCACCAGGGCCTCACCGGGGACCTGGTAGAGTGTGGTTTGCCACCTGCACCTCACCTGGACCTGGTAATTCTGGTCTGCACCTGAGAGTACCCTGGATCTGGTGACTGTTGTCCCTTCCTGGGCTTCACCTGGATTTGGGGACTCTCGTCCCCATGTGAGGCTCACCAGGCCCTGTTGACCATGGTCTCAACTGGGCAAAATTGGGACGCGGTGACTGTGTTCCACAACTGGACCTCACCTGGACCACGTGACTCTGGTGCCCCTCTGGGTCTCACCATTCCCTAGTGACTGTGAACCCCACTTTCCCCTGACTTAGACCTGCTGCCCTGGTTGAAACCTGCGCCTGAACTCGAACTGTTGACTCTGGTTCTTTCAAGGGCCTCCCCTGTACCTGGTGATCCTGGTCCGAACCTGGGCCTCACCTGGACGTGGTGACTCTTGTCACCATGGGGACTCACCTGGACCTGCTTACTGTGTTCCACACCTGGGCCTCAAGTAGACCTGTTGACCATGGTCCCCGCCGGCCTCACATGGACCTGTTGCCTCTGATCCCCACCGGGGCCTCACGTGTACCTGGTAACTCTGGTCCTCACCTGGGCCTCATCTGGACCTAGAGACTCTGGTCCCCACCTGGGCTTCACCTGGATCTGGAGACTCTGGTCCCCATCTGGACTTCACCTGGATCTGGTGACTCTGGTCCCAATCTGGACCTCTCCTGGACTTGGTGTCTCTCTTGCCCACTTTGACCTAACTCAGAACTGCTGAATCTTGCCCCACCTATTACGCACCCAGACCTGGTGACTCTTGTCCCTAGCTATTCCTCAATTCGACCTGATGAATCTGGTCCTCACGTGGACCTCACATTTACCTGGGACTCAGCTGGAAAGAGTGGCTCTGGTTCCCACTAGGGGCTCACCTGATACTGCTGAATGTGGTCTTATTCTATGCCTCACCAGAACCTAGTGATTCTGTTCCCCATCTGGGCCTGCATGGCCTTAGTGACTCTGGTCCTCACTCAGGCATCATTGGGACCTGGATACTCTATTCCACACCTGGGCCTCACTTTTACCAGGAACCGCTGGTCCCATTCTGGGCCACAAACTAAACTGGTTACTCTGGTTCCCCCTCTTAACCTCACCCTTACCTGGTGACTCTGGTCACCCCTTGGGCCTCCCCTGGTCCTGGTGACTCTGGCCTGCAGGTTGACCTCACCTGGACTTGATTAGTTGATGCCACCTGGGCCTCACCCTACCTGGTGACTCAGGTCCCCACATGGGCCTCTTGGACCTGGTGAATCTGGCCCTTACCTGGACTTCTCCCAGACCCGGGGAATCTGGTCACAACATGGGCCTCACCTGGACCTGGTGAATCTGGGTCCATCTGGGCCTAACCCAGTCCTGGTGACTATGTTCCCCAACTGGACCTGATTGCTCTGGACTCTTTCTTGCCCTCACCTTGAACTGGTGACTCTGATCCTATTACCTAGTCCTCACCCGGAACTGGTAAATCTGGTCACCACCTGGGCATCACCTAGTCCTGGTGACTTTGTTCCCCACGTGGACCTGATTGCTGTGGACACCTTCTTGGCCTCACCTGGAAGTGGTAACTCTGATCACAACTGGGCCTCTCCCAGATCTGGTGACTCTGGTCCTCACCTGGGCCTCATCTGGACCTAGTGACTCTGGTCCCCACCTGGGCTTCACCTGGAACTGGTGACTCTGGTCCCCACCTGGATTTCACCTGGAACTGGTGACTCTGGTCCATACCTGAACCTCTCCTGGACCTGGTGACTCACTTTCCAACATGGACCTCACTTGGATCTGGTGACTATGGTCCTCAGTTTGGCCTCACCTGGACCTGGTGTCTCTCGTCCCCACTTTGACCTAACTCAGAACTGCTGATCTTGCCCCACCTAGGCCGCACGCAGACCTGGTGACTCTTGTCCCCAGCTATGCCTCAATTCGACCTGATGAATCTGGTCCTCACGGGGCCTCCAAGGACCTGGGACTCAGCTGGATAGAGTGGCTCTGGTTCCCACAAGGGGCTTACCTGATACTGCTGACTGTGGTCTTATTCTATGCCTCACCAGGACCTAGTGATTCTGTTCCCCATCTGGGCCTGCATGGCCCTAGTAAATCTTTTCCTCACCCAGGCATCATTGGGATCTGGATACTCTATTCCACATCTGCGCCTCACTTTCACCAGGGACCTAGGGTCCCATTCTGGGCCTCAAACTAAACTGGTTACTCTGGTTCCCCCTCTGGGCCTCACCCCTACCTGGTGACTCTGGTCACCCCTTGGGCTTCACTTGGGCCTGGTGAATCTGGTCCTTAGCTGTTCCGCTCCTGGATCTGGTGACCGGTCGCTACCTGGGCCTCACCTGGACTTGGTGAAACCTGTTGCCACCTGCGCCTCCCCTGAACCTTGTGACTGTGGTCCCCCAGACATCACCTGGATCTGGTGGCTCTGGTTCCCATATGGGGCTCTCCTGGACCTGGTTCCTGTGGTCTCCATCTGGCCTCACCTGGAACACAATGACTCTGAACCATATTTGGGCCTCTCCTGGACCTGTTGACTCTGGTCCTTACCTGGGCATCATTGGGACCTGGATACTCTCTTATATACCTGGGCCTCACCTGGACCTGGTGACTCTGGTCCCACCTGGGCCTCACCTGGACGGGTGACTGGTTCCCACAGGACCTCACCTGGACCTGGTGACTCAGGTCCTCATATGGGCATCATGGGACCTGGTTTCTCAGTTCCACATCGGGCCTCACCTGGACCTAGTGATTCTCGTCCCCTGGGCCTCACCCTGATGTGACTCTGGTCCCCCTGGATATCACCAGGACCGGGTGACTCTGGTCCCCCTCTGGGACTCACCCGGGGCTGGCGACACTTGTCCTCAGCTGGGCCTCAACAGGACCTGGTGAATCTACTCCTCACTTAGGCCTCGTCTGGACCTTGTGACTCTTTTCCCACCTGGCATCAATGGGACATGGTTACTCTGTTCCCCACCTGGGCCTCACCTGGACATGATAACTTTGCTCCACACTTTGGCCTCAACAAGTCCTGATGACTCTGGTCCCCCTACCTAGTCCTCAATCTGGACCTGGTGACTATGGTCCCCACCTGGGTCTCACCTGGACCTGGTGACTCTCGTTCCCACATGAACCACACTTGGACCTGGTGACTGTGGTGTTCTTGTAGACTCACATTTACCTGGTGACTCGGTCCCCTCTAGGGCCTCACCTGGATCTGATGACTCTGGCCTGCAGGTTGGCCTCACCTGGACCTGGTGAGTGGTTGCCACTAGGGCCTCACCCATACCTGGTGACTCAGGTCCCCACGTGAGCCTCTTGGACCTGGTGAATCTGGTCCTTACCTGGTCCTCTCCCAGACCCGATGACTCTGGTCACCACCTGGGCCTCACCTGGACTGGTGAATCTGGTCCCAATCTGGGCCTCACCCATTCTTGGTGACTTTGTTCCACACCTTGACCTGATTGCTGTGGACTCTTTCTTGGCCTCACCTGGAACTGGTGACTCTGATCCTATCTGCGCGTCACCCAGACCTGTTGACTCTGGTCCTCACCTGGGCATCATTCGTACCTGCTGACTCTGTTCCACACCTGAGCCTCACCTGGTCATGATGACTCTGGAACTTCTCTGGGCCTCACCCTGACCTGGTGACTCTGGTCCCCATTAGGACGTAACCCGGACTGGGTGATTCTGGTTCCCATCTAGGCCTCAAGCATATCTGGTGATTCTGGTCCTCAACTGGGCCTCACGTGGACTTAGTGAATATGCTCCATCTTGGCCTTATTTGGACCTGGTGACTCGGGTCCCTACCTGGGCATCATCGGGACATGGTTCCGCGCACCGCCTGCAGGTTGGCCTCACCTGAACCTGGTGAGTGGGATTGCCACCTGTGGCTCACCCATACCTGGTGACTCAGGTCCCCACGTGGGCCTCTTGGACCTGGTGAATCTGGTCCTTACCTCGTCTTCTCCCAACCTGGGGACTCTGGTCATCACCTGGGCCTCACCTGTAGAAGGGGAACTGGTCCCCATCTGGGCCTCACCCAGTCCTGGTTACTTTGTTCCCCACCTGGAACTGATTGCTGTGGACTCTTTCTTTGCCTCACCTGCAACTGGTGACTCTGATCCTATCTGGGTCACCCACCAGACTGTGACTCTGGTCCTCATGTGGGCATCTTGGTACCTGGTGACTCAGTTCCACACCTGAGCCTAACCTGGACATGATGACTCTGGAACCTCTCTGGGCCTCACCCTGTCCTGGTGACTCTGGTCCCCATCTGGATGTCACCTGGAGCAGGTGATTTTGGTACCCCTCTGAGCCTCAACCAGATCTGGTGACTCTGGTCCTCAACTGGGCCTCACCTGGACCTAGTGAATATGCTCCATCTGGGCCTCATTTGGACCTGGTGACTCTGGTCCCTCCCTCGGCATCATCGGTACATGGTTCCACTGCATGGCCTGCAGGTTGGCATCACCTGGACCTGGTAACTCTGGTTCCTACATGGGCATCATCGGGACACGGTTCCTCTGCATGGCGCGAAAGATGGCCTCTCCTGGACCTGGTGAGTGTGGTTGCCACCTGTGCCTCACCCGTACCTGGGGACACAGGCCCCTCGTCGGCCTCTTGGACCTGGTGAATCTGGTCTTACCTGGTCGTCTCCCATACCCGGGGTCTCTGGTCACCCCCTGGGCCTCACCTGGACCTGGTCAATGTGGTCCCCATCTGGGCATCACCCAGTCCTGGTGACTTTGTTCCCCACCTGGATGATTGCTGTGGACTATTTCTTGGCCTCACCTTGAACTGGTGACTCTGATCCTATCTGGGCATTACCCAGACCTGGTGACTCTGGTCCTCACCTGGGCATCTTTGGTACCTGGTGACTCTGTTCCACACCTGAGCCTCACCTGGACATGTTGACTCTGGAACCTCTCTGGGCCTCATCCTGACCTGGTGACTCTGGTCCCCATCTGGATGTCACCTGGACCAGGTGATTCTGGTACCCCTCTAGGCCTCAACCAGGTCTTGTGACTCTGGTACTCCACTGCACCACCACTGGACCTAGTAAATATGCTCCATCTGGGTCTCATTGGACCTGGTGATTCTGATCCCAACCTCGGCATCATCGGGACATGGTTTCACTGCATGGCTGCAGGTTGGCCTCACCTGGACCTGTTAAATCTCGTCCCTACCTGGGCATCATCGGGACATGGTTCCTCTGCATGGCCTGCAGGTTCGCCTCACCTGACCTGGTGAGTGGGGTTGCCACTGGGCCTCGCCCATGCCTGGTGACACAGGTCCCCACGTGGGCCTCACTTGGACCTGTGAATCTGGACCTTACCTGGTCCTCACCCGGAACTGTTAACTCAGGTCACCACCTGGGAATCACCTGGACCTGGTGAATCTGGTCCCCATCTGGGGTCATCCATTCCTGGTGACTTTGTTCCCCAACTGGACCTGATTGCTGTGGACTCCTTCTTGGCCTCACCTGGAACTGGTGACTCTGATACTAACTGGGCCTCACCCTGATCTAGTGACTCTGGTCCTCACTGTGGACCATTATCAACTGGATACTCTGTTCCACACGTGAGCCTCACCTGGACATGATGACTCTGGATCCCCTCTGGGCCTCAGCCTGACATGGTGACTCTGGTCCCCATCTGGATTTCACCTAGACCAGGTGAATCTGGTACCCCTCTAGGCCTCAACTTGACCTGGTGACTCTGGGCCCCAAGTGGGCCTCACCGGGACCTAGTGAACATGCTCCCCACCGCGCCGCATCTGGGCATGGTGACTCTGGTTTTACCTGGGCATCCTCGGGAATGGTTACTGTATTCCCCACTGGGACTGACCTGATCATGGCAACTCTGGTCCTGACTTTGGCCTCTTCTGTACCAGGTGACTCTGGCTCTACCTGGGCCTCACCTGTAACTGGTGACTCTGATCCTAAGCATGGCCTCACCTGACCTGGTGACTGTGGTTCCCATCGGGACTCACCTGGACCTTTGTCTCTGGTCCCTGGTCCCACCTGGGTACATCAGGATATTGGTTACACTGTTCACTAACAGTGACCAGCCGGACCTATTAACTCTGGTCTTCACCTGGGCCACACCTGGACATGGTGACACTGGTTCCCACCTGGATCTCACCTGGACATGGTGAGTCGGATCCCCACCTGGTCCTCACCTGTACTGGTGATTCTCGTTCCCACATGGACTCATGTGGACCTGGTGGCTGCAGTGTTTCTAGATTCTCATGTACCTCCTCGTGACTCTGGTCCCCACCAGGGCCTCACCGGGACCTGGTGAGTGTGGTTGCCACCTGCACCCTGGACCTGGTGATTCTGGTCTGCACCTGAGACTACCCTGGATCTGGTGACTGTGGTCTACCCCCTGGGCTTCACCTGGATTGGGGACTCCGGTCCCCATCTGGCTCACCTGGTCCTGTTGACCATGGTCCTCACTGGGCAAAATTGGGACCCGGTGACTGTGTTCCACACCTGGACCTCACCTGTACCAGGTGACTCTGCCCCCTCTGGGTCTCACACCCTGTCCTAGTGACTGTGAAAACCCCACTTTGGACT